>NC_134363.1:152452280-152505799 GCF_048569485.1 Anomaloglossus baeobatrachus | reverse complement strand
TGTGTGGTTGTGCAGTATGTGCGTATATTTGTGTGTGCAGCGTTGTCTGTGTGTGTGGGTGTCTGTGTAGGGCGTTGTTTGTGATTCCTAGTGTGTGTGTGTTGTGCAGTGCGCGTGTGTGTGTGTGTTGGGGGGAGGTGTGCACCTCCCATCGTGCTCCATCCCCCATGCTGCGCACCCCCCATCGTGCTGCATCCCCCATGCTGCGCACTCCCAAACGTGCTCCATCCGCCATGCTGCGCACTCCCAAACGTGGTCCATCCGCCATGCTGCGCACTCCCAAACGTGCTCCATCCGCCATACTGCGCACTCCCCATCGTGCTGCATCCCCCATGCTGCGCACTCCCAAACGTGCTCCATCCGCCATGCTGCGCACTCCCCATCGTGCTCCATCCGCCATGCTGCGCACTCCCCATCGTGCTCCATCCGCCATGCTGCGCACTCCCAAACGTGCTCCATCCGCCATGCTGCGCACCACCGCTATCATGCTCCATCCGCCATGCTGCGCACTTCCCAAACGTGCTCCACCCGCCATGCTGCGCACTTCCCAAACGTGCTCCACCCGCCATGCTGCGCACTTCCCAAACGTGCTCCATCCGCCATGCTGCGCACTTCCAAACGTGCTCCATCCGCCATGCTGCGCACTCCCAAACGTGCTCCATCCGCCATGCTGCGCACTCCCAAACGTGCTCCATCCGCCATGCTGCGCACATCCCAAACGTGCTCCATCCGCCATGCTGCGCACTCCCAAACGTGCTCCATCCGCCATGCTGCGCACTCCCAACGGGTCCATCCGCTGCTGCGCACTCCCAAACGTGCTCCATCCGCCATGCTGCGCACTCCCAAACGTGCTCCATCCGCCATACTGCGCACTCCCCATCGTGCACCATCCGGCATGCTGCGCACTCCCAAACGTGCTCCATCCGCCATGCTGCGCACTCCCAAACGTGCTCCATCCGCCATGGCTGCGCACTCCCAAACGTGCTCCATCCGCCATGCTGCGCACTCCCAAACGTGCTCCATCCGCCATGCTGCGCACTCCCAAACGTGCTCCATCCGCCATGCTGCGCACTTCCCAAACGTGCTCCATCCGCCATGCTGCGCACTCCCAAACGTGCTCCATCCGCCATGCTGCGCACTCCCAAACGTGCTCCATCCGCCATATTGCGCACTCCCATCGTGCACCATCCGGCATGCTGCGCACTCCCAAACGTGCTCCATCCGTCATGCTGCGCACTCCCAAACGTGCTCCATCCGTCATGCTGCGCACTCCCAAACGTGCTCCATCCGCCATGCTGCGCACTCCCAAACGTGCTCCATCCGCCATGCTGCGCACCTCCCCCATCATGCTCCATCCGCTTGGGAGTGCGCAGCATGCCGGATGGTGCACGATGGGG
Source organism: Anomaloglossus baeobatrachus (assembly GCF_048569485.1). Lineage (NCBI taxonomy): Eukaryota > Metazoa > Chordata > Amphibia > Anura > Aromobatidae > Anomaloglossus > Anomaloglossus baeobatrachus. The sequence goes on along the minus strand of NC_134363.1, from coordinate 152,504,402 downwards.
AAGTGCGCAGTATGGCGGATGGAGCACGTTTGGGAGTGCGCAGTATGGCGGATGGACCACGTTTGGGAGTGCGCAGCATGGCGGATGGACCACGTTTGGGAGTGCGCAGCATGGCGGATGGACCACGTTTGGGAGTGCGCAGCATGGCGGATGGACCACGTTTGGGAGTGCGCAGCATGGGGGATGCAGCACGATGGGGAGTGCGCAGTATGGCGGATGGAGCACGTTTGCTCAGCCTCTCTCCTTCCAGCCTCCCTCAGCATCAGCCTCCCCCCTCCCCAGCCTTCCCCAAGATCAGCCTCTCTGCTCCCAGCCTCCTCCAGCACGCCGTGCTCCTCTGCCGACACTCACCCACACAACCGATCGCATCCACTCACCCACACAACCGATCGCATCCACTCACCCACACAACCGATCGCATCCACTCACACACACCCGATCGCATCCACTCACACACACCTGATCGCATCCACTCACACACACCCGATCGCATACACTCACACACACAGACACTGACGATATTGCACATACGCGCTGATACTCACAACATCCGGGGATATCACATGCTTCTGGCCATGTGATCCTCCGTCAGGTCCTGGAAGCTCACAGCACAATATCGCCGCCGAGAAGCAAGCGATATCCCAGGATGTTGTGAGTATTTGGATGCGATGTGATGTGTGTGTGTGAGTGAGTGTGATCTGATTTGTGTGTGTATGTGTGTGCTGTTATGTGTGTGCTGTTATGTGTGTGTATGTTCCGCAGCTGCAGGACCTTGATGTGTGGATGCGATGTGTGTGTGTGTGAGGTGTGTGTGAGAGTGAGTGTGAGCCGGTGTACACTGGTAACTATGATACACATCGGGTAACTAAGGGACCTTAGTTACCCGATGTGTATAATGGTTACCAGCTTTCACGGCCTCCGTTAAGATCCCAGCATCGCAAGGTTATGTGTGGCGCTGCCGGGATCCTGACGGAGCCGGTGTAGAAGCAAGCGATATCCCAGCATGTTGTGAGTGTGTGGATGTGATGTGTGAGAGTGAGTGTGAGAGTGAGTGTGATCTGATGCGTGTGTGTGTGTACTCACCTGGGAATCGGAGCCCCGTGTCAGTTGGGCCACAGCGAGCGTGCATTGCGTGAGGGGGGGCGGGGCCTGCAGAGAGCCGGGGCGAGAGGCCAATCCGTGTGGGGGGGCGGGGCCATGGCGAGCCCAGCGGCCAATCAGCTTTGTGTCACCGTAAGGACACAATTTCGGAGCATGACAGACAGACAGACAGACAGATAGACAGATAGACAGACAGACAGACAGAATAAGGCAATTATATATATATATATAATATATATATATATATGCGTCCATATGTGCGTGTGCGTCATACATACATGTGTAAAAATATATTACACATACACTAATATATAGTTTATGTATATGTGCGTGTATATTATATATCTGTATATACAGTGTGCATGGTGTGTGGTGAGCAATATATTAATATATACAGTAATATATTTAATACACAATGTGTATTCTATATATATATATATATATATATTTCAGTGGTTGACACTTGGGTCCTGAGGTCACATCACCGATGACCACATCTGCAGGCGTTTGTATGTTCTCCTCGGGTTTGCACGGCTTTTCCACTTTCCTCCCACACTCCAAGGAATTTAGATTGAGACCCAAGTTATACTTTCTATATAAAAAAAATATATAGATACTATATGTCCCGTTGTCCTGCAGTATTTCCAATTGACATCCAATTCTCTAAGTTTAAAATTATTCAATACATCTAAAAATGTTCAATCCTCCATGGAAATCTGTAAGAAACCTGTGTGCTGCGCGGGCCAAAGGGAGCTGCAATTAGTGACTGACTTGACAAGGCAAACACTGTTTTTACATTTTCTTTTCGCTTGCGAAGACTGATTCTAAAAAATGACATTATAAAGAACTGTTAAAGGCAGCTAACATCCCGTTGTTGGATTCATGCAGCTTGAGCAGCGGGCAGCGGTAATCCTCCCCTGGCTGCGTGTTTGCAGCCAGGTATTGTCTGTTTCTGAGAGAACCTAGTTTGAAATGGTGCCCGGGACTGTAAGGAGAGATGTGACTAGTCTGGTGCGTTCCCCGGCCGGCCTCTTGCTGGTGATTGACAGGACGCTCACTATGAACACATATAGGAGAGACCGGCACAGCACTTGGTAATTTTTGGACATAGTCAAATATTTGTATTTCATTGTATTTCTAGGCGTTAATCGTCTGATTTGTGGAACTTTTGGGTCTTGGAAAAAGCTTTGGACGGCTGTGGTGGTGTAAGGTACGCCCGCTCCTTCCCCACAGGTCACGCAAAGTATAATCTTCTATTGTCCTAACTCAGCGTTTTCTCCAGATCCTCATTAGAGCCTCTTAATCCTGGCTCTGCCTGATGCTGGGGCTGCTTGTGCGTCGTCTTAGTCGTCACTTCCTCCTCTGCTTCTCCCCCGGGGTGGGGTGGGGTGGGGGGGGGGGGGTCGTTCTAAGAAATGTATTGTTTAATTGCCCCAATAACTTTAAAATCTTATCTACAAAAAAAAGTTTAGGTCTGAATGTTAATATAGTGTTGTGCTAATCTAGTCTTCTGTACTCTGCAAGAGTTGCCGGGTCCATGCAATTTGTATCTCACGACGAGCTTGGTTTTATGGTGCATTAGAGCTTTGGGATCCGTTCAGAACATGAGCGATCTGGATCACCTTTAACACAAATCTCCTATTAGAATCCCGCAATACTGTTCAGCTAAGGACATCCCAGCATTTTGTAAAACGCTGGGTATCCCCATCATCGCCAGGAGACCACACTGCAGATTTGTGTCCCCAATATCTTCACTAAACTACACTGCGAGTTTGCGACCCATCATCATCGCTGGTAGACCACACTGCCGGTTTTCATCCCATCGTCACCGCCAGGGTACCACACTGCCGGTTTGCTTCCCATCATCATTGCCAGTAGACCACACTGCCGATTTATGTTCCCATCTTCGCCAATATACCACACTGCCTGATTGGCCCCACGTCACCTCCGGTAGACCACACTGCCAGCTTGCTTCCACCCATCATCGCCAGTAGACTGAACTGCTGGATTGCCTCCTTGCTTCCAACATGTTATGAAGCAGTTTGTTGCGTCCCCACTATCTCCACTAGACCACACTGCCGGCTTACGTCCCATCATAATCGCCAGTAAACCACACTGCTGGTTTGCGCCCCATCATAATCGCCAATAGACCACACTGCTGGTTTGCGTCGCATCATCATCGCCAGGAGACCACACTGCCGGTTTATGTTCCCATCATTGCCAACGTACCACACTGCCTGTTTGCCCCACGTCACCTCCGGTAGACCACACTGCCTTTTTGCCCCCATGTCACCGCCGGTAGACCACACTGCCAGCTTGCTTCTTCCCATCATCGCCAGTAGACTGAACTGCCGGATTGCCTCCTTGCCCTCCCCATGCTATGAAGCAGTTTGTTACGGGCCAGCATATGTGACTCTAGTCCTGTTGGTTTGTCTTTTTAAGGGAGCTGCCACCCTGCCAAAGGGCGCATTAACCGTGCAGAATATTTTTGTCAACAAGATTGAGGGGGATTTGCTCTCGGGTGCTTTTTACTAATAGTGTCTGTGTTTCCTCTGAGCATTGAAACGTGGGTCAAGAGTGTGGAGGAGAGAGCTGGTTTTTGGTTTTTGAGGTACTGTGCATTTTGCAGACATGGCGCTTGCGAATTCCTTCCTCATCCGCCGCCCCCTAAACATCAATTCCAAGCCCCTTGTGGCGAGTATAGCAGTGTTTGTCTTGTGTAGGCAGTTTTAATAGTATAGCCATCCGTGATGAGGGGGATTGTCATTAGCGTGTACTTTGCAGATCTTCTTATCGGACTGTTTTTAATGATTTAAGTGTATTAGTCTAGAGTCGCTTAACCATCTGGTATTTTCACACGCTCTCTCCTTCACATCTTGGTACATACCTTCTTTGAATTACACGTATGTGTTTGCATCCGGAGCACCGAACGTCTGGGTCTCCAAATAGGTATCCTTACAAGTTTTTGTATCGATTTGGTACTGTTGTTTTTTACTAAACAGTGTGATCTGGATTTTTTGGCCAGATTATAAATCCGACCCACCCCCCCCCCCCCGACCTTTATCGATAATGTACTGCTAACCAGTTGTACAACTGTACTGGTTCCAGAACCGTTTCTTTTTAGCAGTTTTCGTCCTTGACGGTCCATAAAGAAAAGCAAAACGATGGATTAGGGTCAGGAGGATAGTGGACAATTTAAGACTCTCAGCCGGTTTTGAGTTAACCGGATTTGAGTGAGTAACTCAGATCTATTTGGGCTTAAAGATGACATTGTATGGAGGACAGGTGAAAGCTGTACAACGCAGACCTACATCTGGTAGCAGGACTCGGCTGCCCAGACCTAAATTTCAGGGGAATTGTAAGTATAAATCTGGGTTTGGCATTGGAAAAAAAGTTCACTTTTATCATTCTGTGGATTTTTATAAAATTGGGATGTGGATAGAATATATAGGATATTAAAACTTCGACCTAATCGGCACCGAGGTCTTCTACTGGAGTCTGTGAGATTTCTTTTTTTATTGCTGGGGCCCATGGCGTTTAATTTACTTTTAAGGTGGCCTAAATGGCTCTACGTAATGCCGCGTGTCCCTGTGGTACTGTGGGGCTTTAATGAAATATCTCCTTTGGGCTTATGATCCTTTTACGTCATTGATTTCTTAGCTCGTATGATGGAGGAAAAGACGACGGCTCAAATTGCTTAGCCTTAAGATGTTATTGAGTTACGCTTTTTTAGTCCTTCGGGAAGGCTGGGCTTGTCCACCAGTCTCCATAATGATGTAAGCTGGACGTCTTGGGTGGGTTAAGCTTTAATGTAAAAGTAATGTTCGTCCTGTTGAGACATTGAAGTAGTTGACGATGAATCTTTTTTCTTCTCCTTACAGAACTGAGTGTTGGTGGTAGAGAAGCCTCATCTTAGAGAAGAACCATGAGTGAACTTGACCAGCTACGCCAGGAGGCCGAGCAACTCAAGAACCAAATCCGAGTAAGTAAAGGAAAACTGCGTGGATTTTAGTTGTTTTTCTTCTTTTTAAGAGTTGTCCTCTACTGGTTACCCCTTAACGTCTTCATACCTCGTATATTACTTTGTCTTCCGCTGCCTTAAGTGAGCTGCTTCTTCTATGTGATGTTAGTAGGTTCATGGTGCCAACTTCAGGCCTTCATTTCTTTTCTTCTTCTTTTGATGATTTGGGACTGATCTGTTTAGATAGCTCCTCACTGTTTGAACATGAGGTTCCAGCCGAACGTTTACAGCGTAAATAAGATCCATCCTTCATTGGCGGCGCCTGCTCCCCTGTAGCCAGTTATACACAGACTGCTTGGCACAACAAAGCTAAACTTTATATTCTTGGTTTAGTCAATCGCATGCCTTTAAATAAGTGAGATTTCAGGTCTCTGGGGAGCTGGTGGCATCATGTCTGCTCCTAGAATCTTCAGTCTGCAATTAAGATTTTTTCCCTATGTATAAACTAACTTTTTTTTTTTTTTAAAGCAACTACCTTAGGAGGTTCTTCCCTAATTTTGAACATAAAAACAGATGGTAGAGGCGAATACAGACTTCAGACTTTTTGCGAAACCCTATATTCTGGCTTTGAGCACGTCGAGATCAGTTTGCCACTCCTAATGTTGTGCTGCTATACTGACCTACCGAGCTTCCATTTTATTTGTCTCGGCAGCTCCAGATATATATATATATATATATATATATATAATATAATATATATATATATATATATATATATATATATATATATATTATATATATATATATATAATATATTGTATACTTACGATTATTATTTTTACGATTATTATTTTTACTATTTGTACTATTATATTTATTATTTTTACGATTATTTTTACGATTATCATTTTTACCATTACGATTATTATTACGATTATTATTTTTACTATTTGTACTATTATATTTATTATTTTTACGATTATTTTTACGATTATCATTTTTACCATTACGATTATTATTACGATTATTATTTTTACTATTTGTACTATTATATTTATTATTTTTTACGATTATTTTTACGATTATCATTTTTACCATTACGATTATTATTACGATTATTTTTACCATTTTTACCATTACGATTATTTTTACGATTATTTTTACGATTATCATTTTTACCATTACGATTATTTTACGATTATTATTTTTACTATTTGTACTATTATATTTATTATTTTTACGATTATTTTTACGATTATCATTTTTACCATTACGATTATTATTACGATTATTTTTACCATTTTTACCATTACGATTATTTTTACGATTATTTTTACGATTATCATTTTTACCATTACGATTATTTTTACGATTATTATTTTTACTATTACGATTATTTTTACGATTATTTTTACGATTATTTTTACGATTATTTTTACGATTACTATTATTTTTTACTATTTTTTACTAATATTTTTTACTATTTAGAATTTATATTTATGAGCAAAAAACTCAGTAATACCATACAAATTTGGATGTGGGTATGGATTCTGCCAAATCCCCACATACAGCACAAACTCAAAACCATGTTATAAAGAGAGAGGAACAAGCGTTTTTATAGTGCAAAAATGATACAAAAATTTTATTATAAAGAAGGTGAACATCCATTTAGTCTAAAAACATATTAAAACACCAGGACCATGACCCAAAATAGGTAGACACCACTGGGGATACGTAAAACAAATTAAATGTTATGAGGGTACAGATGGCACAAACATCGTAATATCAGAATACAGTATCTCCACTGAGTATAATTACAGACTACATGAAGTCAAGTTCCCAGGGTGTAATGCTGGAATAGAGCATGCAAAGAACAGCGGTGGTAGGGCTGAATATGGCAACAGGTCACTAACTGGGACCTCAAAACTCCCAACGCACGTTTCGATAAATCGATATGAAATCCTCCATAGGCACAGGCGCCTCCCCCTGATAAAGAATTCCATATCGATGTATCGAAACATGCGTTGGGCGTTTTGAGATCCTAGTTCCAGTGACCTACCATATTCAGCCCTACCACCGCTGTTCTTTGCATGCTCTATTCCAGCATTACACCCTGGTATGCTCTAATACTTTTTGAGGCGATTTGACTTCATGCAGTCTGTAATTATACTCCACGATGGAGATACTATATTCTCATATGATGTTTGTGCCATCTGTACTCTCATAACATGTAATTTGTTTTGCGTATCCCAGTGGTGTCCACCCATTTCGGTGCATGGTGCTGGTGTTTTAATGTTTTTAGAATAAATGGATGTTTACCTTCTTTATAATAAATTTTGTTTTATTATTTTTGCACTATAAAAAACTCTTGTTCCTCTCTTTATACTATTTTTTAGTAGTACCGTATTTTTCGCTTTATAAGACGCACCTGATTATAAGACGCACCTAGGTTTTAGAGGAGGAAAATTAAAAAAAAAATTGAGACAAATAGTGTGCTAAAACATTTTAATAAAATTAAAAAAAACCCCATTATTTTAACAATTTAGACTCAACAGGAGGGTCTGTTATGGGGGGATCTGTGGATGACGCACTGCTGTGGGGGACCTGTGGATGACGCACTGCTATGGGGGACCTGTGGATAACGCACTGCTATGGGGGACGTGTGGATAACGCACTGCTATGGGGGACGTGTGGATGACACTGCTATGGGGGACCTGTGGATGGCGCCCTGTTATGGGGGACCTGTGGATGGCGCCCTGTTATGGGGGACCTGTGGATGGCGCCCTGTTATGGGGGACCTGTGGATGGCGCCCTGTTATGGGGGACCTGTGGATGGCGCCCTGTTATGGGGGACCTGTGGATGGCGCCCTGTTATGGGGACCTGTGGATGGCGCCCTGTTATGGGGGACCTGTGGATGGGCGCCCTGTTATGGGGGGACCTGTGGATGGCGCCCTGTTATGGGGGACCTGTGGATGGCGCCCTGTTATGGGGGACCTGTGGATGGCGCCCTGTTATGGGGGACCTGTGGATGGCGCCCTGTTATGGGGGACCTGTGGATGGCGCCCTGTTATGGGGGACCTGTGGATGGCGCCCTGTTATGGGGATCCGTGGATGACACGGCTATGGGGGACCTGCATGATGCACTTTTATGGGGATCGATCTGGGACTACCGCCCCCCTCATCCTTAGGAATACACCCATGTACTGTATACCATACATGGCTGTATTCTGAAAGATGAGGGGGGTGGTAGTCACATTTACACTTTGGCCACTACATTAGTCCCTCCCTGGAGTGTTTACACTAAAGGACTACAGCCCCCATCATCCTTCAGAATACACTGATTGATACAGTATATTCTGAAGGCTGATGATGAGGGTTGTGTTCCCCATTGTTCCCCATGTTCCTGACATTTGTCAGGTTCAGATCACTGATTGGTGGAGGCAGCTCTGCAGAAGTTGTCTCCACCAATCAGCATCCAGCCCTAGCGAGGAGAGGGAGAATCGTTCTTCTCTCTCTCCTCTTTCTTATGATAGTCTCCGTCTGCTGTGGAGATCTAAAATGGAGCCCCGCGCATGCGCAGATCGCGATCTTCGAGAGCCGCGATCTCTATCTGCGCCTGCGTAGCCTCCGACGCGATGGACTTCAGGAAAATGGCTACGGAAGGCAGCGCATGCGCAGATGGAGATCTCGCTTCTCTGAGATCTCCATCTGCGCCTGCGTCACCTCCGCAGCCATTTTCCGGAAGTCGCGTTGGAGGCAGCGCAGGCGCAGATAGATTTCAGCTATGGTGACCGCCACCGCAGCCGATTGCCGGGGGATCCATGGCGGGCCGCCACCGCAGCCGATTGCCGGGGGATCCATGGCGGCCGCCACCCGCAGCCGATTGCTGGGGGGATCCATGGCGGCCGCACCAGCCTCCTGTGACTCACTCCACCGCCGGATTACTGCCCGGTAAGTTACATTCACTTTGTAAGACGCACCCCTTTTTTACCCACAATTTTGGGGGAAAAAAAGTGTGTCTTATAAAGCGAAAAATACGGTATTTATCTTTTAAATTTTATCCCTAAAATGTACAGAAGGAATCCTAATTTGTGTGTCGTTCCCCCCCCCCCCCCCCCCCCCCCCCCCCCCAAACAAAGTTAGTTGTAAAGGGAACCGGTCACCAGATCTGGTGACTATAAGCTGCGGCCACCACCAGTGGGCTCTTATATACAGCATTCTAACATACTGTATATAAGAGCCCAGGCCGCTGTGTAGAACTTAAAATCACTTTATAATACTCACCTAAATGGCCGGTATGGTGCAGACTGGGTCAGATGGGTGGCTCCGTTCTCTGGGTGCGGCGCCTCCTCTTTCGGCCTTCTTTGTCCTCCTCCTTCTGAAGCCGGGGGGCATGATGCGTCCTACGTATCATCCACATGCGCTAGCATTGAGGTTCTGCGCAGTACGCACTTTCATCTGCCTTGAGCAGGGCAGATTAGAGCATTGTAGTGCGCCTGCGCAGGACCTCAATGCCGGAGCGTGTGCAATGACGTAGGACGTGACATGCACCCCGTCTTCAGAAGGAGGAGGACAAAGATGGCAAAAGAGGAGGTGCCAAACCTGGAAAACGGAGCCACCCATCTGACTAGTCTACACCGTACCGACTGTTTTTAGGTCAGTATTATAAAGTGTTTTTTATGTTCTACACAGCGGCCTGGGCTCTTATATACAGCATGTTAGAATGCCCTATATAAGAGCCCACTGGTGGTGGCTGCAGCTTATAGTCACCAAATCTGGTGACAGGTTCCCTTTTAAGCTTCCAGGTTATGGGTTGGTTTTATGTAGAGCCCTCCACCTCCTCTGTGACTGCACGGGATGTTTCATGCTATCGCAAGATCTTGCTTTTTGTTTAAACCCAGCAGTGCCCCTTCCTTACAGATGTTGTCCCCTACTCCTTAGGTTAGGTCATCAATCTCTTGATTCGCCGGGGTCCGACACCCACCACCCCTGCCGATCAGCCGTTCTTGGTTGTGACTGGAAATGCTCAGTTCTTGAGGTGCCCTGTCTTCTGATGTGCAGTACCGGGCCTCAGCCGCTATCAGAGAACTGGGCAGCCCCGGAATCGAGCATTTTCAGCCTCCTGCTTCCGCCACCGGTGTGGGTGGCCGAGGCCCAACGCCTAGCAATCGGGCATTTATGACCTATCCTAAGGATGGACCATCAATGTTAAAGTAGTGGAGAACCTCTTTTAAGCAGTTACCAAATAGTAACCGCTCTAACAATGTCACCTTGTCAAGGACGCAGCAGCTCGGGGTTAACGCAGAGAGCGTGAGCTCATGTTTTCACTACGAGAGAGACCATGGAGGGCTGTAGGATCCCGCACCCCTAAGTTTGGATCGGACTTGTTAGTTGGTCACTTTTGGGTGGACGTTAAGGTTCCTATATTGAGAAAAATCACCAGTTTAGGGGCTGGCCCACTCTTGTTACATTATACCGGGCAGACCCTATTGGTGATCAGAGCGTCTCAAAGCTCGAAACGCTGCATAGCGGGGAGTTTCACTAGATCCTGCATGTGATCAACCAAAGTAAGGCTCTAGTCTAAAGGGTACTTTACATGCTGTGACATCGCTAGCGATCTCGTTAGCGATGTGAAATTCTAGATCGCAAGTGCGATCTTTTCGTTTCGAGAGCGCACAGAGGTCATTTTACGCACTTGCGATCTCGAAAGATTGCACTTGCGATCTAGAATTTTACATCGCTAACGAGATCGCTAGGGATGTCACAGCATGTAAAGTACCCTTAAGTCTCTAGAGCATGTACAGGAGCTTTTCCGTCTAGGAGCTATTGGAGCAGATGGTCCAATCTCTTACTGAACTTTTCCTGTAAAATAGCCATTGTGTGCTTTCTCATAGTATGGCCTTATCCAAAATATGGAGGAATCAAATATATATCGTAAAGTGTCCCCTGCCCGAGAAATAAGTTACTTGGCCCGTCCACTGCCACAGATCTTCTAGTAGCCCCTAGGACAGGATCGGATTTCCGACGTATACAAAACGATACTAGTCAGAAGTGATGCGTCAGATCCTCCGCTCACACCCAAGTTCCCTAAAAGTGAGGCCGGATCAAACATGAGACGGGTCTGTAGGCGTTACTATCGGTAAACGATTCCTCTAGAAATAATGGCCGCTGTAGATGGTCGCATACCTCGCCTGGAATTATTATGGGGCTGTTTGCTTTATCCCCGTACACATCAGCGGTTCAGAAAGTGAAGCCTTCTCGGCCGTCATTAATTCTCAGCTCTTCTAAACAGTTATTAAAAGCTTGGCTCCGGCCAGCACCAGACTTCCTGGATGTCTTTAGTTTAGTATATCCGTTACAGGGTCTGGTTGCAGAAGCTATGACATGTGTTAGTTATGTATATTTTTCACTTTTGCCTGCAGATTATGTGCTTTGAGAGTATTTGTAAAAATAAAAAAAAATACCATTGTTGCCAATAATTCACATATACCCATACAGCTTAAATGGCAAATCCCAAAATTTAAATTGGAAAGCATAAAATCCAAGGAAATTAAAATTGTAGACTAATACGGCTAGTGATGAGCGAGCACTACCATGCTCGGGTGCTCAGTACTGGTAACTAGTGATGAGCGGGCACTACCATGCTCGGGGTGCTCAGTACTGGTAACTAGTGATGAGCGGGCACTACCATGCTCTGGTGCTCAGTACTGGTAACTAGTGATGAGCGGGCACTACCATGCTCAGGTGCTCAGTACTATTAACTAGTGATGAGCGGGCACTACCATGCTCGGGTGCTCTGTACTCGTAACTAGTGATGAGCTGGCACTACCATGCTCGGGTGCTCAGTACTGGTAACTAGTGATGAGCGGGCACTACCATGCTCGGGTGCTCAGTACTGGTAACTAGTGATGAGCGAGCACTACCATGCTCGGGTGCTCAGTACTGGTAACTAGTGATGAGCGAGCACTACCATGCTCGGGTGCTCAGTACTGGTAACTAGTGATGAGCGAGCACTACCATGCTCGGGGTGCTCAGTACTGGTAACTAGTGATGAGCGAGCACTACCATGCTCAGGTGCTCAGTACTCGTAACTAGTGATGAGCGGGCACTACCATGCTCAGGTGCTCAGTACTGGTAACTAGTGATGAGCGAGCACTACCATGCTCGGGTGCTCAGTACTGGTAACTAGTGATGAGCGAGCACTACCATGCTCGGGTGCTCAGTACTGGTAACTAGTGATGAGCGAGCACTACCATGCTCGGGTGCTCAGTACTGGTAACTAGTGATGAGCGAGCACTACCATGCTCGGGTGCTCAGTACTGGTAACTAGTGATGAGCGGGCACTACCATGCTCGGGTGCTCAGTACTGGTAACTAGTGATGAGCGGGCACTACCATGCTCGGGTGCTCAGTACTGGTAACTAGTGATGAGCGGGCACTACCATGCTCAGGTGCTCAGTACTAGTAACTAGTGATGAGCGGGCACTACCATGCTAGGGTGCTCAGTACTGGTAACTAGTGATGAGCGGGCACTATCATGCTCGAGTGCTCAGTACTGGTAACTAGTGATGAGCGGGCACTACCATGCTCGGGTGCTCAGTACTGGTAACTAGTGATGAGCGAGCACGATCATGCTCGAGTGCTCAGTACTGGTAACTAGTGATGAGCGGGCACTACCATGCTCGAGTGCTCAGTACTGGTAACTAGTGATGAGCGGGGCACTACCATGCTCGAGTGCTCAGTACTGGTAACTAGTGATGAGCGGGCACTACCATGCTCGGGTGCTCAGTACTGGTAACTAGTGATGAGCGGGCACTACCATGCTCAGGTGCTCAGTACTAGTAACTAGTGATGAGCGGGCACTACCATGCTAGGGTGCTCAGTACTGGTAACTAGTGATGAGCGGGCACTATCATGCTCGAGTGCTCAGTACTGGTAACTAGTGATGAGCGGGCACTACCATGCTCGGGTGCTCAGTACTGGTAACTAGTGATGAGCGAGCACGATCATGCTCGAGTGCTCAGTACTGGTAACTAGTGATGAGCGGGCACTACCATGCTAGGGTGCTCAGTACTGGTAACTAGTGATGAGCGGGCACTATCATGCTCGAGTGCTCAGTACTGGTAACTAGTGATGAGCGGGCACTACCATGCTCGGGTGCTCAGTACTGGTAACTAGTGATGAGCGAGCACGATCATGCTCGAGTGCTCAGTACTGGTAACTAGTGATGAGCGGGCACTACCATGCTCGAGTGCTCAGTACTGGTAACTAGTGATGAGCGGGCACTACCATGCTCGAGTGCTCAGTACTGGTAACTAGTGATGAGCGGGCACTACCATGCTCTGGTGCTCAGTACTGGTAACTAGTGATGAGCGGGCACTACCATGCTCGGGTGCTCAGTACTCGTAACTAGTGATGAGCGGGCACTACCATGCTCGGGTGCTCAGTACTCGTAACTAGTGATGAGCGGGCACTACCATGCTCTGGTGCTCAGTACTCGTAACTAGTGATGAGCGGGCACTACCATGCTCTGGTGCTCAGTACTGGTAACTAGTGATGAGCGGGCACTACCATGCTCAGTATTTATAACCTGCAGTTGATGCTCTGAGCTTGACTCCTGTACAGAGTATAGTGGAATTCAATGTTGAACTTGAGCATTATTTGGGGAAATTATCCAGAAAAATGTTCTAGTTCCCCATAGACTTTCGTTATACTTGGGTACATGAGTTGCGCCCGTCCGACTTCAACTGCTGGTTACCAGTACCGAGCACCCGAGCATGGTAGTGCCCGCTCATCACTAGTTACGAGTACAGAGCACCTGAGCATGGTAGTGCCCGCTCATCACTAGTTACGAGTACAGAGCACCTGAGCATGGTAGTGCCCGCTCATCACTAGTTACGAGTACTGAGCACCCGAGCATGGTAGTGCCCGCTCATCACTAGTTACGAGTACTGAGCACCTGAGCATGGTAGTGCCCGCTCATCACTAGTTACGAGTACAGAGCACCTGAGCATGGTAGTGCCCGCTCATCACTAGTTACGAGTACAGAGCACCTGAGCATGGTAGTGCCCGCTCATCACTAGTTACGAGTACTGAGCACCCGAGCATGGTAGTGCCCGCTCATCACTAGTTACGAGTACCGAGCACCCGAGCATGGTAGTTGCCCGCTCAACACTAGCTATGAGTACCGAGCACCCGAGCATGGTAGTGCCCGCTCATCACTAGTTACGAGTACAGAGCACCTGAGCATGGTAGTGCCCGCTCATCACTAGTTACGAGTACTGAGCACCCGAGCATGGTAGTGCCCGCTCATCACTAGTTACGAGTACTGAGCACCTGAGCATGGTAGTGCCCGCTCATCACTAGTTACGAGTACAGAGCACCTGAGCATGGTAGTGCCCGCTCATCACTAGTTACGAGTACAGAGCACCTGAGCATGGTAGTGCCCGCTCATCACTAGTTACGAGTACTGAGCACCCGAGCATGGTAGTGCCCGCTCATCACTAGTTACGAGTACCGAGCACCCGAGCATGGTAGTTGCCCGCTCAACACTAGCTATGAGTACCGAGCATGGTAGTGCCCGCTAATCATGAATATTGACTATTATGTTCTATGAATGGCAGCTAATAACCATAGTTATTACTTTCTTTGTCGCTCCATTGGGAGACCCAGACAATTGGGTGTATAGCTATTGCCTCTGGAGGCCACACAAAGTATTACACTTAAAAGTGTAAGGCCCCTCCCCTTCTGGCTATACACCCCCAGTGGGATCACTGGCTCACCAGTTTTGTGCTTTGTGCGAAGGAGGCAACACATCCACGCATAGCTCCACTTTTTAGTCAGCAGCAGCTGCTGACTATGTCGGATGGAAGAAAAGAGGACACATATAGTGTCCCCAGCATGCTCCCTTCTCACCCCACTGTATGTCGGAGGTGTTTGTAAGGTTGAGGTACCCATTGCGGGTACGGCGGCAGGAGCCCACATGCTGATTCCTTCCCCATCCCTTTTTACAGGGCTCTGGGTGAAGTGGGATTTACTGGTCTCCAGGCACTGAGACCGTGCTCCATCTACAGCCCCTGGAGAAGATGCTGGATGGAGCGGAGTACATCAGGGACATGGCCCTGCTTCCTCAAGGTACTCTGTGTCCCCGTGCATTTGGCGCTCACACCGCAGCATGCTGGGTGTTGTAGTGCGCCGGGGGACATCAGCGCTGCGGCGCCTGTGCCATAGCCTCATTCAGCTTAGCTGAAGCAGGCACACTTATGGGACTCGGCCGCGCCGGCCGCTGGGACTGCGGCACGGCTGGCACTTGTAGTGCGCCGGGGACTTCAGCGCGGCCTGCGCTTTTACGGCGGCCGCGCTGATAACTACAGTCCCCGGCTTTTGCGGCCTGCTTCCGTTCGTTCCCGCCCCCAGACCTGCCAGTCAGGAGAGGGGCGGGACGCTGCCCACGTCTAGGACTCGGGCGCGCCGGCTGCTGGAACAGCGGCGCGGCTGGCACTTGTAGTGCGCCGGGGACTTCAGCGCGGCCCGCGCTTTTACGGCGGCCGCGCTGATAACTCGAGTCCCCGGTTTTTGCGGCCTGCTTTAGTTCGTTCCCGCCCCCAGACCTGCCAGTCAGGAGAGGGGCGGGACGCTGGCCACTTCTAGGGCGGTCGCGCCGGCCGCTGGGACTGCGGCGCGGCTGGCACTTGTGGTGCGCCGGGGACTTCAGCGCGGCCCGCGCTTTTACGGCGGCCGCGCTGTTAACTCGAGTCCCCGGCTTCTGGGCCTAGTCTCCCTTCGTTACCGCCCACAGCCCTGACAGTCAGGGTAGGGGCGTGACGCTGCAAGAGCAGAGCTGAGAGCTGGAGTATGTTTTGCATACTCCACCCCTCTCACTGTGTGCACTGTGAATCCGGATTCCCGCACTTTCTCAGGCACGCCCACGGCTTCCTTCTCTACAAGGACACTGGCAGCCATTAGTGTCAGTTTCTGTACGATACAGAGACAAGTGTGGAAGACCCTGGCATTCTGATAGTCACACAATCGCTGTAACAGGCGTTATGCAGCACCTGTGGTGCTAACCCCACTAGTGCAGAAGTGCACTTATAGATATGCTTGTACTATATACATTGCACTGTTTAGTCGCACGTTGTATATACCCTCCTGGATTATGCGGAGGAGTTATCAGCATATTCTCTGTGTAAAACAAAGGTGCAGAACCACATGTTTTTCTATACAGCTGGTACACCATGTACGGCTATACGGCCGGCAGGTACATAGACTCCCATTGTATGCACTAATGGCCAGGGGATGAGGACGGTGTCTGCAGTATTTACTGACAGTTTTTCTGAGACTATGGCTATGATACTAGAAGCCTAGCAGTCCGGACATGTCTCTCACAATATGGGCACTGTTGAATCATTGATCCATGGCCCCCCTCAGTGTGAATAACTAACAGCTCCGGGAATGTCACACGCATCCCAGAGTCACGGCTCTGCACGGACGTCAGTCCCAGACAGCCTAAGCGGGCTCGCTATGAGCGGCCTCGGTTTCATCAGGGTCCTAACAGAAGGACTCGCTGTGTAATGAGGCGGAAGTAGCGGCTCAGGATTCTGATCCTGAGACCGCTCTCAATCTGGATACACCTGATCGTGACGCCATAGTAAATAATCTTATAGCGTCCATCTATAGAATGTGGGTTATTTCTCACAGCTCCTCCAGTGGAGGAGTCAGCTTCACGTATTTTTCTGGACCACTCTGCCTTCAGAGAGGCAGTCCAGGAACACCACGCTTATCCAGATATGCGCTTCTCCAAACGGCTTAGGATACACGCTATCCCTGTCCCCTGACTTGGTCAAGGACTGGACCCAATGTCCCGAGCGGCATCCTCCAATCTCCAGGCTTGTAGCTAGATCCATAGTTGCAGTGGGAGATGGAACTGCAAACTCAAAGATGCCACTGACAGACAGATGGATCTCTGGTCGAAAGCCATCTATGACGCTGTCGGCGCACCGTTGGCTCCGGCATTCTCTCCCTTGGGGCACTCCAAGCTATTTCAGCTTGTCTTGCACAGATTGACACGGTTACACGTACATCTGTGCCGCAGGTGGCATCCTTAACCTCTCAAATGTCTGCATTTGTTTCTTACGCGATTCAGGTTGTCCTGGACTCTGCGAACCGTGCGGCGGTAGCCTCCGCTACTCCGTGTTTTTAAGCAGAGCCTGGTCTGCTCGTTAAGTGAATGGAAGGCAGATTCTGCTTCCAAAAAAGGTTGCCTAACCAGTTGCCTTTTTCTGCTGACCGACTGTTTGGTGAGCGTTGGATGTAACCATCAAACAGTCCAGGGGTAAGGATTCATCCTTTCCTCAGCCCGGACACAACAAACCCCAACAGAGCAAGAGGCAGTCGGGGTTTTCTGCCTTTTCGAGGCTCGGGCAGGTCCCATTTTTCCTCGTCCAAGGTGGACTCAAAAGGATCAGAGGAGCTAAGATTCTTAGCGGGCTCAGTCTCGCCCAAAAAAGCGACAGTCGGAAAACCCGCTTCCAAGGCGGCTTCCTCATGACTTGCGGCCTCGGTCGGTAGCAGGCTCTCCCGCCTTGGCGATATTTAGCTGCCATAGGTCAATGACCATTGAGTGTGAGACATTCTGTCTCACGGGTACAGGATAGAGCTCACTTCTCGTCCTCCAACTCGATTCTTCAGAATTTCTCCACCTCCCGGCCGGGCCGCTGCTCTTCTGCAAACAGGGTGCACTCTATAGGCAGAAAGAGTGATGACCCCCGTTCCTCTTCAGGAACAAGGTCACGATTTTTACCCCAAATTCTTTGCGGTACCTATAACAACGGGCCGTTCCGTCCCGTTCTGGATCTAAAAATGCTCAGCAAGCTCGTGGACACCAGGCGGTTCCGGATGGAATCCCTCCGCCATGTCATCGCCTCAAGGTCCCAAGGATATTTCCTAGCATCATTAGGCATCAAGGATGCTTATCCACACGTGCCGATTGATCCAGAGCACTAGCGTTTCTACGCTTCGTTATAGGAGACGAACACCCTCTGTTCGTAGCTCTACCTTCCGGCTAGCGACAGTCCAACTGGTCTTCGCCAAGGTCAGGGCAGCAGTAGTCACAGTCCTGCACTCTCAGGGTCACTCTGTGGTCCCGTATTTAGACGATCTACTTGTCAAGGCACTCTCTTAGGAAACATGCCAACACTGCCCGAACGTTGCGCTGGAGACTCTCTAGAGTTTTGGGTGGATCATCAACTTTTTAAAGTCAGATCCGACCCCGACCCTATCGATAACATATCTAGGCATAGAGTTTCTTACTCTCTCAGCGATAGTGAAGCTGCCGCTAGACAAACAGCATTCACTACGGGCTGCAAGCTCTTCTTTAAGAACCAGTCGCACACATTGACACGCCTCATGCCCTTCCTACGTAAGATGGTAGCAATGGAGGCAGTTCCTTTCGCGCAGTTTTACTGCGTCCACTACAATGGGACATTCTCCGCCAATGGGACGAGGAGTCGACGTCCCTCAACAGAGTCGTCGTTCTTCTCAGGCGGCCAAGGAATCTCTACGGTGGTGGCTTCTTCTCACCTCTTGGTCAAAAAGAAGGTCCTTCCTATCCCCGTCCTGGGCGATAGTTACGACAGACGCGAGTCTATCAGGGTGGGGAGCAGTTTTTCTCCACTACAGCGCTCAGGGTACGTGGACTCAGCAAGAGTCCACTCTTCAGATCAATGTTCTTGAACACAGAGCAGTGTATCTTGCCCTACAATCCTTCCAACAGCGGCTGGAAAGCAAGCATATCCGACTTCAGTCGGACAGCTCCACAGCGGTGGTATACATCAACCACCAAGGAAGAACGCGCAACCGGCAAGCCTTCCAGAAAGTCCGGCAGGTTCTGATGTGGGTGGAAGACACGGCATCCACCATATCCACAATTCACATTCCAAGTGTGGAAACTAGGAAGCTGACTTCCTAAGTCGCTGAGGTGTGGCCGAAAGAGTATGGTCTCCTCACCCGGACGGGTTTCAGGAGATCTGGCGCCGCTGACAGAGGCCGGACGTCGATCTAATGGCGTCACGGCACAACAACAATGTGCCAGCTTCATGGCACGGTTTCACAATCATCGAGCTCTGGCGGCAAACGCCTTAGTTCAGCATTGGTCGCAGTTCCAGCTACCTTAGGTGCCACCTCTGGCATTGTTGCCCAGAGTACTGCGCTAGATCAAGACCGACTGCGGCCGCGCCATCCTCGTCGCTACAAATTGGCCGAGGATGTTGTGGTACTCGGTTCTGTGGTGCCTCACGGTAGGCTAACCGGGGGCACTACCAGACCAATCAGACTGGCTGTCTCAAGGGCCATTCTTCCATTTGGATTCTACGGCCCTCAACCGGATAGTGTGGCATTGAGTCCTGGAACCTAGTGTCGTCAGGATTACCTCAGGACGTGGTTGCCACCATGAGACAGGCTAGCATACCAACGTCCGCCAAGATTGACCACAGGACGTGGAAGATGTTCTTATCTCGGTGCTCGGCGCAGGGTGTTTCTCCCTGGCCGGTTGCATCGTCTATGTTTCCTTCCTTCCTGCAATCTAGGTAGGAAAATGGGTTGTCGCTCAGTTCCCTTTAGGGACAAGTCTCAGCGCTATCTGTATTTTTTCAGAAACGACGACTTCCTCAGGTACGCACGTTCCTACGGGGAGTTTGTCTTCTCAGCACTCCGTACAAGCGGCCGTTAGAGCCCTGAGATCTGAACAAGGTTCTAATTGCTCTCCAGATGCCGCCTTTCGAGCCTTTGAAGGATGTCTCCCTTCCCGTTTTTCACGGGAAGTGGCCTTCTAGTAACGGTCTCGTCTCTTAGGAGAGTTTCCGAGCTAGCAACGCTCTCATACAAACTCCCTTCCTGGTCCTTCACCAGGACAGGGTAGTTCTGCGTCCGGTTCCGGAATTTCTCCCTAAGGTGGTATCCCATTTTCATATCAATCAGGATATCACCTCACCTTCTTTGTGTCCTCGTCCAGTCCATCAATTTCAGAAAGATTTGCATCTGTTGGTTCTGGTGAGAGCACTCAGGTTCTACTTCCCGCATGGCGCTCCTGCGCCACCCGGATGCACTCTTTGTCCTTGTCGCTGGTCGGCGTAAACAGTCGCAAGCTTCCAGATCCACCCTTGCTCGGGGGCTCGAGGAACCAATTCTTGAAACCTACAGTTCTACTGGGCTTCTGGTTCTCTCAAGGCCGAAGGCCCATTCTACCAGAGCCGTGGGTGCATCCTGGGCATTACGGCACCAGGCTACGGCTCAGCAGGTGTGTCAGGCACCCACCTGGTCGAGTCTACTTACTTTTACCAAGCATTATCAGATGCATACCTACGCTTCGGCAGACGCCAGCCTAGGTAGATAAGTCATTCAGGCGGCGGTTGGCCACCTGTAGGAGAGGGCCGTTTGACGGCCCTATCATGAGGTATTCTTTTACCCACCCAGGGATTGCTTTTGGACATCCCAATTGTCTGGGTCTCCCAATGGAGCGACAAAGAAGAAGGGAATTTTGTTTACTTACCGTAAATTCCTTTTCTTCTAGCTCCAATTGGGAGACCCAGCACCCGCCCTGTTTTCTCGGGGTTTTTCTGTTTTTTCGGGTACACATGTTGTTCATGTGGTATGGTTCAGTTCTCCGATGTTTCCTCGGATTGAATTGGTCTTTAAACCAGTTATTGGCTTTCCTCCTTCTTGCTTTGGCACTAAAACTGGTGAGCCAGTGATCCCACTGGGGGTGTATAGCCAGAAGGGGAGGGGCCTTACACTTTTAAGTGTAATACTTTGTGTGGCCTCCAGAGGCAATAGCTATACACCCAATTGTCTGGGTCTCCCAATTGGAGCTAGAAGAAAAGGAATTTACGGTAAGTAAACAAAATTCCCTTCTTTGTCCATAGTCAAACATTTGTTAAACCTGTTTATTAAAGATACTAGATATTTGGATATACATTAACATGAAAAAATGTATGTTTTTTTTTTCCCTTAAAATATAAAAATTGATGACCCTTCCATAATCTAGCTGTGACATGAAGGAAAAAAAAAATCATAAATTTAGCTCTAAACAAAACCTCATAGAATTTCGATAGATGGAGCACATATCGCTGTGTGGACTGGGACCACGTCCTGTCCAAGGCCAGTTGTTTCACGGTTTGAGAACCTGCCGCGACGCACGGACCGGCCCAGATCTCCTGGCCCCAACGCAACAGTGTCATATAAATTGCCTAGAAGTCTGTCTAGTTGTGGTTGGATCATCTATGGCGGGTTCCATAAAACTTTGTGATTTCTGCCATTCTATTAACCATAAAGACTCGTAGATGTTCACTTCTTAACCATATTCGGCAGTTTGGCCTTCAGCTCCATACGTTGATCAATGTATAAAGGAAACAGCTTCTCTGGGTCATGTCACGTATTTAGACTGAGACTAAATATCTTCTTGGCCTTTAGTGTTTTTTATTTTTTTATTTCCTTTTTGGTAATGTCATTTTAGTGGTAACCTTTGTACAGTGTAAGCCGCACCGCCCTATTGCACATTCTTCTCCATACCATGCATGCCGCATTTGTAGATGTCAATGTTTCTTGGTATTTGCTCACTTTTGCCCGCTCATCAAAAACAAAAAGTATCAATGATTTAATATTGCCCACTGGGTTTAGCAAGTTATTTGATTCACATATTGCTGTTAAAGGGTTAATTCTAAAAAAAGTTCTCTCATTTCCATAGTATAGAGAATAATTTGCTTATAACTGGGATTCTCTTCTGATCGCTGAGCCCCCTCGCAATCCCGAGATTTGATGAGCGGGCACTACCATGCTCAGGTGCTCAGTACTCGTAACTAGTGATGAGCGGGCACTACCATGCTCAGGTGCTCAGTACTTGTAACTAGTGATGAGCGGGCACTACCATGCTCAGGTGCTCAATACTCGTAACTAGTGATGAGCGGGCACTACCGTGCTCAGGTGCTCAGTACTGGTAACTAGTGATGAGCGGGCACTACCGTGCTCAGGTGCTCAGTACTCGTAACTAGTGATGAGCGGGCACTACCGTGCTCAGGTGCTCAGTACTCGTAACTAGTGATGAGCGGGCACTACCATGCTCAGGTGCTCAGTACTTGTAACTAGTGATGAGCGGGCACTACCATGCTCAGGTGCTCAGTACTCGTAACTAGTGATGAGCGGGCACTACCATGCTCAGGTGCTCAGTACTTGTAACTAGTGATGAGCGGGCACTACCATGCTCAGGTGCTCAATACTCGTAACTAGTGATGAGCGGGCACTACCGTGCTCAGGTGCTCAGTACTGGTAACTAGTGATGAGCGGGCACTACCGTGCTCAGGTGCTCAGTACTCGTAACTAGTGATGAGCGGGCACTACCGTGCTCAGGTGCTCAGTACTCGTAACTAGTGATGAGCGGGCACTATCATGCTCGGGTGCTCGGTACTCGTAACTAGTGATGAGCGGGCACTACCATGCTCAGGTGCTCAGTACTCGTAACTAGTGATGAGCGGGCACTACCATGCTCGGGTGCTCAGTACTCGTAACTAGTGATGAGCGGGCACTACCGTGCTCAGGTGCTCAGTACTTGTAACTAGTGATGAGCGGGCACTACCATGCTCGGGTGCTCAGTACTCGTAACTAGTGATGAGAGGGCACTACCATGCTCGGGTGCTCAGTACTCGTAACTAGTGATGAGCGGGCACTACCATGCTCGGGTGCTCTGTACTCGTAACTAGTGATGAGCGGGCACTACCATGCTCTGTGTTCATAACGAGCAGTTAACGCTTGGTTAGGCATGACTCGAGTACATGAATATAATGGAAGTCCACGGTGAACTCGAGCCTTTTTCTGGAAGATTTCCCTGAAAAATGCTAGAATTCCCCATTGACTTCCATTATGCTAATCTACTCAAGTCGCGCCCATCCTTAACTGCTCGTTACGAGTACTGAGCACCCAAGCATGGTAGTGCTCGCTCATCACTAGTTACGAGTACTGAGCACCCAAGCATGGTAGTGCCCGCTCATCACTAGTTACGAGTACTGAGCACCCAAGCATGGTAGTGCCCGCTCATCACTAGTTACGAGTACTGAGCACCTGAGCATGGTAGTGCTTGCTCATCACTAGTTACTAGTACCGATCACCCGAGCATGGTAGTGCCCGCTCATCACTAGTTACGAGTACTGAGCACCCGAACATGGTAGTGCCCGCTCATCACTAGTTACGAGTACTGAGCACCTGAGCATGGTAGTGCCCGCTCATTACTAGTTACCAGTACAGAGCACCCGAGCATGGTAGTGCCCGCTCATCACTAGTTACGAGTACTGAGCCCCCGAGCATGGTAGTGCCCGCTCATCACTAGTTACGAGTACTGAGCCCCCGAGCATGGTAGTGCCCGCTCATCACTAGTTACGAGTACTGAGCACCTGAGCATGGTAGTGCCTGCTCATCACTAGTTACCAGTACTGGGCACCCGAGCATGGTAGTGCCTGCTCATCACTAGTTACCAGTACTGGGCACCCGAGCATGGTAGTGCCCGCTTATCACTAGTTACCAGTACTGAGCACCCGAGCATGGTAGTGCCTGCTCATCACTAGTTACCAGTACTGGGCACCCGAGCATGGTAGTGCCCGCTCATCACTAGTTACCAGTACTGAGCACCCGAGCATGGTAGTGCCTGCTCATCACTAGTTACCAGTACTGGGCACCCGAGCATGGTAGTGCCCGCTCATCACTAGTTACCAGTACTGGGCACCCGAGCATGGTAGTGCCCGCTCATCACTAGTTACCAGTACTGGGCACCCGAGCATGGTAGTGCCCGCTCATCACTAAACTCCCAAAAAGGCTACAAATTGTGGTTTACATAAAACTAATGAAACACAGTCGTGAGCTTAGAGTTTGTGCTTCATCTGCATGATCGGCTTCATTCTATTGTCATGTTGGGGGTGAAGGCATAAACTAAAGCAAATGTCCATTCTTTTAAAATATAATTTTTAGATTCACTGCTATTAATTCTCTCCTTTTCTCAAACGTGGAGATGTTTATTTGCTTACTGCTCTTTTGTCTTGGTTACTGGCCTCTGGTGTAGTCTTAACCCCTTCACGACCGCGGGCAGTAAAATTACGTCCTATTTTAACGTGACTTAACGACCAGGGATGTAATTTTACGGCCTAAACTTCATTTGATTGCCGTGGCCATAGCAACGGCTTTCAAATGATGTCCCCTGCTGTTTCTTACAGCAGGGGACCTTTGCTTGACCCCAGGGGGGGCAGCATCGCCACCCCCTATCGACGATCGATGTGATTGGCTGTTCAAATCTGAACCGCCAACCACATCGTTCGCACTAATTTCGGCAAAAATAATGCCCGAATTAGTGCGATACTGTGAGATCCAGCTATGAGATGCCGCAGCAGCTGCAGCATATCATAGGTGGACCTCAAACATGCCGCCCCCAGCCCCTGCAGCACTGATTGGAGCGATCGTGCTATGACGCGCAATCGCTCCAATCAGTGTGCAGTGGGGCGGTCTGATCTGCCGGTGGCAGCCCTCCCCAGGCCTGTGCTGGCCTGCGAGCCCTCCCCCAACATGTCTGCAGCGTGCAGTGGCTGGTACTTGTGGTACCACGCCACCGCTGCTGCTGCCGCCGCTGTAGCTGAGGTCACCGCTGCTGCTGCACGTGAGTACTGTGCTCACCTTGCAGCCCGTGCGCGCTCCCGTGGTGCCCCTGCGCGCTGCAGTGATAGCCCCTGCCCGTGCCGCCCTGCGATCTGCCCCCCCCCCCGCCCGACATCCCGATCTGCTCCCCCCGCGATCTGACTGCCTCCCCCATTATCTCTATTCTGCTTCTGCAGCTCCCGCTCCAGTCTCCCCCCCCCTGCTCTCCCCCCCCTGCTCTCCCCCCCCTGCTCTCCCCCCCCTGCTCTCCCCCCCCTGCTCCCCCCCCCTGCTCTCCCCCCCCCTGCTCCCCCCCCCTGCTCTCCCCCCCTCTGCTCTCCCCCCCCCTCTGCTCCCCCTCCCTCTGCTCTCACCCTCCCTCTGCTCTCACCCTCCCCTGCTCTCACCCTCCCCTGCTCTCACCCTCCCCTGCTCTCACCCTCCCCTGCTCTCACCCTCCCCTGCTCTCACCCTCCCCTGCTCTCACCCTCCCCTGCTCTCACCCTCCCCTGCTCTCACCCTCCCCTGCTCTCACCCTCCCCTGCTCTCACCCTCCCCTCTCCCCCTCTGCTCTCCCCCGACGTCCTCTTACCTGTCTTCACCGGCCCGATCACATCTGCCTCCATCGCTGGGTCCTTCCTGGGCATTCTGCTGATCTGCCTGCTGCTCCTGTAAAGCTGTCCATCTCTCTGCCATCTGTTCCTCCTGCAGCTCTTCTGGTCAGTGATCCTCTGGGTACTGTGAGTATAACTCTTTTTTTTTTTTTTTTTTTCTGTATCCCCTGTCCATTTTTACACCTCATCCGTCCGTGCGTCCCGCCGAGCGCTGATCAGGGATGCAGATAACGGATCTGCATCCCTGCTCAATTTTTAGCGTGACTTTTTTCCGTATCCGCAACGCTTTTTGTATCCCATCCGTCCGTGCGTCCCGCCGAGCGCTAATCAGGGATGCACATAACGGATCGGCATCCCTGCTCAATTTTTGGCGTGACTTTTTTCCGTATCTGCGACGCTTTTTGTATCGCATCCGTCCGTGCGTCCCGCCAAGCGCTGATCAGGGATGCACATAACGTATCTGCATCCATGGTCAATTTTTGGCGTGACTTTTTTTTTTTACGTATCCCCGACGCTTTTTTTTTATCGCATCCGACCGTGCGTCCTGCAGCGGCCGATCAGTGCACTGCGTCTGTGCGTTTTAAAAGTCAAATGGCGCTTCTTCTCTTCTGAGCCCCGCCATTTGCCCAAACAATTACTTTACACCACATATGAGGTATCTGCGTACTCAGGAAAAATTGCACAATACGTATTATGGTGCATTTTTTCCTGATAGCCTTGTGGAAAAAAAAAGCTACCTAGTTGAAGCAACCGTTTTGTGGTAAAAAAAATTTTTTTCTTTTCACGGCTCAACGCTATAAAATTCTGTGAACCCCCCCAGGGGTTCAAACTGCTCACCAAACATCTAGAAAAATTATTTGAGGGCTCTAGTTTCCAAAATGGGGTCACTTGTGGGGGAGCTCCATTGTTTAGGCACCTCAGGGGGTCTTCAAACCAGACATGGCGTCCGCTAATGAGTGCAGCTATTTTTGCACTCAAAAATTCAAATGGCGCTCCTTGCCTTCCGAGCACTGCCGTGTGTCCAAACATTTGATTTCCACCACATATGAGGTATCTGCGTACTCAGGAGAAAATGCACAATACATTTTATGGTGCATTTTTTCCTGTTACCCTTGTGAAAAAAAAAAGCTACCTAGTTGAAGCAACCGTTTTGTGGTAAAAAAAAAATTTTTTATTTTCACGGCTCAACGCTATAAAATTCTGTGAACCCCCAGGTGTTCAAACTGCTCACCAAACATCTAGAAAAATTGAGGGCTCTAGTTTCCAAAATGGGGTCACTTGTGGGGGAGCTCCATTGTTTAGGCACCTCAGGCGGTCTTCAAACCCGACATGGCATCCGCTAATGAGTGCTGCTAATTTTGCGTTCAAAAATTCAAATGGCGCTCCTTGCCTTCCGAGCTCCGCTGTGCGCCGAAACAATTGATTTTTACCCCATATGGGGTATCAGCGTACTCAGGAGAAAATGCACAATAAATTGTAGGGTGCACTTTCTCTTTTCTACCTTGTAAAAATGAAAATTTTATGGCTAAAGTAACATTTTTGTGTTAAGTAAAATTTTCATTTTTTCCTTCCACATTGCTTTGGTTGCTGTGAAGCACCTGAAGGGTTAATAAACTTCTTGGATGTGGTTTTGAGCAGTGTGAGGGGTGTAGTTTTTAGAATGGGGTCACTTTTGGGTATTTTCTGTCACCTCAACCTCTGTCACTTCAAATGTGATGTGGTCCCTTAAAAAAAAATATTTTGTAAATTTTGTTTAAAAAATGAGAAATTGCTGATGACCTTTGACCCCTTCTAACTTCCTAACGGAAAAAAAATTTGTTTCGAAAATTGCGCTGATGTAAAGTAGACAAGTGGGGAATGTTATTTAGTAACTATTTTGTGTGACATATCTCTCAGATTTATGGGCATAAATTTTCAAAGTTTGAAAATTGCGAAATTTTCAAATTTTTCGCAAAATTTCCTAAATTTTCACAAATAAACACAAAAAATATCGGCCTAAATTTACCACTGACATGAAGTACAATATGTCACGAAAAAACAATCTCAGAATCGCCAGGATCCGTTGAAGCGTTCCAGAGTTATAACCTGTCAAAGTGACGCTGGTCAGAATTGCAAAAAATGGCCCGGTCATTAGGGTGTTTTAGTGGCCGGGGGTGAAGGGGTTAAGGTGGTGTCACACACAGCGACGACGAGAACAACGTCGCTGCTAAGTCACCATTTTCTGTAACGTTGCAGCGACGTCCCTTCGCTGTGTGTGACATCCAGCAGCGACCTGGCCCCTGCTGTGAGGTCGCCGCTCGTTGCTGAACGTCCTGCTTCATTTTTTGGTCGTCGCTCTCCCGCTGTGACGCACAGATCGCTGTGTGACAGCGAGAGAGCGACGAAATGAAGGGAGCAGGAGCCGGCAGCTGGCAGCTGCGGTAAGCTGTAACCAGGGTAAACATCGGGTAACCAAGGGAAGACCTTTCCCTGGTTACCCGATATTTACCTTCGTTACCAGCGTCCGCGCTCTCGCTGCCAGTGCCTGCTCCCTGCACATGTAGCTGCAGGACACATCGGGTAATTAACCCGATGTGTACTGTAGCTAGGAGTGCAGGGAGCCAGCGACAAGCAGTGTGCGCGGCTCCCTGCTCTCTGCACATGTAGCACAGTGACGCGTGGCGTTATGATCGCTGCTGCTTCTGCTGTATTTGACAGTTAAGCAGCGATCATAACAGCGACTTACAAGGTCGCTGTTGCGTCACAGAAAATGGTGACGTAACAGCGACGTCGCTGTCGCTATGTGTGAACCCAGCTTTAGCTGTAGTCGCTGAATATGCGCAGTGCTTACAAGCTCTTTACATTAATAGGCTGACGTTTCCATCCAGTGTCGGTGCCCTTGTGCTACTCCCATGATTTAAAGCCTAAGCTGCCTTTGCATCTGAGAGTGCACCGTACAGAAAAGTGGCACACCGGTCCCTCTCCTCTGAACTGCCGTGCATGAGCGCAGTGCTCCCCGGCCAACAGGAAGGCAGGAGAGCTCCTGCAGAAATTGAGCAATCCCCTTTCAAAACAATCAGCACCTTAACTGTTTTTATAAGGGATTATAAAACAAGTTACCAGTCTGCCCTCTACATGTGGGATAATGCTGCAAAAGCTGGTTATGCATATTAGAGGACCGTACTCTCTCCCAACCACATGGATGTTCAGAGAGGTTGAGCATGCATGTATTCTATCTGCTGCCGCACACATCAAGGCAACATAGACCGCCAAGAACAATGGAATCGTACACTTAAAATCCAGTGTCTCGATCCTTTTCTTATTTTTCTCCTTTTGTCTTCTCAGGATGCCAGGAAAGCATGTGCAGATGCCACTCTGGCTCAGGTACGATTTCACTTTCTGTAGCTTTATATTCATTTATGTCTCTCCCTCCTCTTAAATATGTGACTAAGTTAATTTTGTTTCTATTTCGCTTAATCCAGATCACAGCCAATATTGATCCAGTAGGTCGAATTCAGATGCGCACTCGGCGTACACTGAGGGGCCACCTTGCGAAAATCTATGCTATGCACTGGGGCACAGACTCCAGGTAGGTTTCATCTTATCTGTGGTTCCTGGGGCACATTGATGAAGATGGCAATTTTTATGCCATGGGTCGACTTTAAAATTCGGATATTAACGCGTTTCGGACCTGAATCTGAACATTGGTAACCAAAATTACCTTCCAAGTCTCCTTAATTTTGCTCCTTTTCTGTAATATTGTGCTTGGTCATTGATGAACATGTTTGCACCTCAATGCAGAAAAATTGGTATTTCTAGAGAAGGTTTAAAAAAAATAAATATAAATAAATATATATAATATATAATATTTTTTTATATAATTTTATTTATAATATATATGTGTATATATATTTACATAATTTTATATAATATAATTTTTTATATGTATTATATATTTTTTTATATAATACATTATATATTTTTTATAATATATTTTATATTTTTTATATAATATATTTTTTATAAAAAAATTTTATATAATATATTTATTTTTATTTTTTATATAATATATTTTTTTATATAATATATTTTATATTTTTTTATATATAATATATTTTATATAATATATTATATATTAAAAGGAAATTAAAGGGGTTGTCCACTACTGGACCTCCCCAGCGCTGGTGGCGCCGATCCAGGAACTATAGATCCTGAAGCTGCTCGTCAGGTGCAGCTCCTTAGTTTTCCGCCAGGTTGGATGTTTTTGTTAATTTTCCAGGAAAAGCAATGTAATATGCCAATGCAACCAATTAATGGCATTCTGCTCTAAATTGTAGAGGTGTGATCCCCTCTTCAGGGTCCATATGGCTAGTTTTGGGCATATGTTCAGGTGGTGGAAAAGTTTATTTGATTTGTTTTGATGCATATTCTGCAGCACTTTACAACTATTGATGATTGTTAATGAATTATGATTGATGCCATTTTTCTATAGACTAGTTGCACTTTTACTAATGTTTTTGCCATTTTTTCCCCCCGCAGGCTGCTAGTTAGTGCCTCCCAGGATGGCAAGCTTATCATCTGGGACAGCTACACCACAAACAAGGTGCGTGACTGTAAATGTGCAGAGAACAGCACAAACCTCTCGTAAGCCGCACTCGCCCCTCACCCCAGACCGCTCATCTGTAGGTTTATAGGGCGCTTCAGTGTCATAAACATGACAGCCACTTATATAGTCGCCTGTATTCTTCCCAAAAGAACACTGTACCCTGGAGCAAACTTGTTACACCGACTGAACAATGGGTAATAATGGGCGATGTTCAGCCTATTAAAAACATCAGATCCTCGTGTTACCAGAGTTATTTTTTCTCTCCCCTGCCTAAGCTGCATTTGCTTTAAAGTTTAACACAAGCTTTTTTCCCCTGTTATCCGCCATTTCCAAATGGGTAAATGCTGCATGAAGTCATTAGAAAAACTGTGCACCCGTCCTGTTCAGACTGGCCGACCACGATGCTACACGCACTGAACATTAGTACGATCATTCTATGTGCATAGAATATTACCATCTATGGGACAACGTCCTGCCAATACAGAGCTGTTTTTTTCTTTGCTCCCTTTTTTCTCTTTTGCTCCCTTTTTTCTCTTTTGCTCCCTTTTTTCTCTTTTGCTCCCTTTTTTCTCTTTTGCTCCCTTTTTTCTCTTTTGCTCCCTTTTTTCTCTTTTGCTCCCTTTTTTTTCTCTTTGCTCCCTTTTTTCTCTTTGCTCCCTTTTTTTTTCTCTTTGCTCCCTTTTTTTTCTCTTTGCTCCCTTTTTTTTTCTCTTTGCTCCCTTTTTTCTCTTTTGCTCCCTTTTTTCTCTTTTGCTCCCTTTTTTCTCTTTGCTCCCTTTTTTCTCTCTTTGCTCCCTTTTTTCTCTCTTTGCTCCCTTTTTTCTCTTTGCTCCCTTTTTTCTCTTTGCTCCCTTTTTTTTCTCTTTGCTCCCTTTTTTTTCCTCTTTGCTCCCTTTTTTTTCTCTTTGCTCCCTTTTTTCTCTTTTGCTCCCTTTTTTCTCTTTTGCTCCCTTTTTTCTCTTTTGCTCCCTTTTTTCTCTTTTGCTCCCTTTTTTCTCTCTTTGCTCCCTTTTTTCTCTTTGCTCCCTTTTTTCTCTTTGCTCCCTTTTTTCTCTTTGCTCCCTTTTTTCTCTTTGCTCCCTTTTTTCTCTTTGCTCCCTTTTTTCTCTTTGCTCCCTTTTTTCTCTTTGCTCCCTTTTTTTTTCTCCCTTTTTTTTCCTCTTTGCTCCCTTTTTTCTCTTTGCTCCCTTTTTTTTCTCCCTTTTTTTCTCTCTTTGCTCCCTTTTTTTCTCTTTGCTCCCTTTTTTTCTCTTTGCTCCCTTTTTTTCTCTCTTTGCTCCCTTTTTTTCTCTCTTTGCTCCCTTTTTTTCTCTCTTTGCTCCCTTTTTTTCTCTCTTTGCTCCCTTTTTTTCTCTCTTTGCTCCCTTTTTTTTTTCCTCTTTTGCTTAAAAATAATGCAGCCCAATAGACAAGCGGTTTGTGCGTTCTCGTGTTCACCAGCTCGGTTAGATGGGCTGTTGGAGGAACGAGCGTTTCAACGAATCCTTGTTCCCTCAACAATAGGCTTTTACTCCTCACTTAGTAAGGCTGGCCACATACATGAGCTGTTGGCCAGTTCAGCTGCGATCTCTCACAAGTCCTCCATGCAAAGCAACGCTTGGCCTATCTCAGTTGAGGGTTTGTGCATTTTCAATGGGCAGAGAGGAGAAAGCCACTGCCAGACTTTTCTGGCAACGACTTCTTCCTTGAAAACCAAAAGGATCGGGCATAGAGCTTTCATCTTTGCAATGTCCTCTGTTGGCAGGCCCCATACGCATCCAGTTAGTCGGCTTTCATCTAGTGTGCAGGGGGCCTTAAAGGGAATCTGTCACCAGGTTTTTGCCATCTAATCTGAGCACAGCATAATAGACACTGATTCCAGCGATGTGTCAATTACTGGGCTGCTTAGTGTAGTTTTGATAAAATCAGTTTAATCATCAGTAGATTATCATTACAGGACTACTTGTCCCGCTGCAGGTAGTCCAGCATACTCATGAGCCCTGTATAACTGCTAGATCTACAGCAGAGAAAACATTGACCTTATTGCAATGACCGCAAACAGCGCAGTAAGTGACACATCGCTGGAATCAGGGTCTCTGTCTCTACATTATGCTGCCTGGTGACAGTCCCTTTTAATACATAAAATAGATGTATTTTTTTTCTTAGCTATAGGTATAACACTATTTCAGAATAATTATTTATTGTGGTACCGTTTTTCTTAACACTGCCTAGTGTAAATGTCTGCAGCAACCACTGGGCGCTCTCTGCTTGTGGATTTATATAGTTTCCACTGATAGTTTATTTTATTTTCCTCTAGTATAGCGCCAGTATTTCCAATTTGTCTGTGCCAGCTGTAATCGCACTAATTCTGCCATGGCTTGCTGCATAGGAAGGGCTGATGTGCTCAGCTTATGTCAATCAGTGCAGAATGGTCACAGTTGTGGCGCCTCATTCCAACTCCGCCCCTTTCGATGCGCTATAGTCTCCTCCCATTGGGGTTTGTTAGTGACCACTCCTATTTAGGGCAATAATTTTGACATGCCCCCTCTAGTGGTTGTTTCAGGAATTACATTTAATCTTACGGAAGGGATTTGTAGCTTTATAGCATAAATGTAGAGCTCGGATTCTATTAATCTAGTGTTAGTCTAGAGCAGCCTTCGACCGTTCCTCTTGTAGGCACAAACGGAAGGATTGATCCAGGTAACGCCACCATCAGAGGGCTTACAGCAGATATCTACTACCGCCCCTTTAAGTATACATTCGGCGTATACCGCAGGACGTGGTGTGGGACGTTTCAGATGTCCTGCTGCGTTCTGGCAGGATTTTCGAGGGCCTGGCTTACATCAGCCCTTCCTGTAGCATGTCTCCCCATGATTTATGGTGGAGGGATACAGGAAACAAATGGTGTCATAAAGTAAACCCGCGCTTGTGTAAACTGCCTTCTCGGAGGCTACACGTAGACCTGAGTGTGTAAAACCATATATATATATATATATATATGTGATAAACCCGTGCCTGCGCAGCGCTGTACGGAGCTATATAGTCATCCTCAGCTTTCGTTTGCACAATCGTGATTTATGAAGAAGCTGCCAGAGAAAATGGCTCCAGGTGTAACCCGAAGCCTCCTCGACTTCACGTCTAATGTAGTCTTTCTAGATTAGCAACTTTTCTTCCCTTCCTGGCACCGGTGGTTGGGTTACTCGATGGTAGAGTTCCTGACCTCTTTCGTTTGCGGTTTGCAGCTTCTTCCTGTCTCAGTCAACACTTTTTTCGCTCTCGGGAGCGGCGTGCGGGGGGTTAGATTTCACCCTCTGATCCTTGGTTGAAAGAGAAACTTAAATAACTGAAAGAGGGTGAATATAACTTATATATGGGAAAACCTGGTGACCGCTCCAAATCTGCATAGGCTAAAACTTTAAAGGGACCCTCTATGAACAAAACATTACTGTAAAAAATATTGTCACATCAGCGGATCACGTGAGGGTCGGTCCTCGCCCCTGTAGAGTGGCTTCCCGTTAATGCAGTGGGTGCAGCGTGTTCCTAGAAGTGATGTTGGGTAAACATCTGTGGAGCTGGTGAAATCCGTCTGCTCCACCGAGACTTCACACAACCTGTTCCTGCAGAGTCGTTGGGAGGAGTGTCATATTTTGTATGGGAGATCAATATTTAGCCATAATAGTGACACACATTTGTATTTTTTTTTTTTTTTTTTCTCCGCACCTCTTAAGACCCATCATGTTTCCTTTCCATTTCTATTTGTACCTTCACGTGTTTGTTTTTTGCAGGTCAAGTTGTAGATTTGAATCCGTTTATATTTAAAGTATAATGTGCGAAAAACAAGCGGGGGGATGGGGGGAAATGGTCTGGAATCGAACAGAAAACAGACTTTTTACCCCCACCTTTTTTTTTTTTTTTTTTTTTTTTTTCCTTTTTTTTCCTTTTTTCTGACACTGATGAAACTGAGCTGGAAACTTTCTACAAAAGTTAAAAAAAAATTTTTTTTTTGTTTACGAAGAAAAAAAAAACTTGTGAAAAATATGGTTTCCGTTGCCAGTTCCTGAAGGCTATAACATTTTAATCTGGCTGCTTAATAGCGTTCTTCAAGGACTGTGTTGTGTTTTTTTTTTTTTTTTTTTTTTTTTTTTTTGTTGGAAGAGAGATGTATGGACCCAATAGTACTGTTAGTTGGGGTAGAGGAATATGGAATAATTTTATATCTGGACACTTACATAGTCATACTAAATTTGTACATTTTTTATTTTTTTTCTTTTGTTAACTTTTCACTATATGTAGGTGTGGGAATGCGGGGTTACTAAGCCAGCTTTGTCTTTTTTTTTTTTAAATGTTTTCAGGTTTCATTTCACTATAATTCTGTGTGTGTGTATGTGTGTGATATATATGCATGTGTGTATGTATATGCATGTATGATTATGCATGCGTGTATATATGCGTGTGTATATATTTGTATTGTATGCATGTCTGTGTATATATGCATGCATTTCTGTGTGTATATATTACATATATTTTTATAATATATTTATATATTTTTATATTTTATTTATAATGTTATATATATAATTTACACCTATACTCATGTATGCACACAACTCTCATACACACATACATATGCACACATATATAGACATGCATGCATACATATATACACAGACATGCATGCAATACATATATTCATACACACAACACTCTTGCATGTTCAGTGTACACACATGCATACATATACACATGCATAATCATATATGCATATATACATACACACACAACCACAACTCATTATATATGTACACACATGCATACATAGACTTGTGTGTTTCTGTATATATAGATATATATAGAAGTGTATGTATGTGTGTATAGATATAGATATATATATATATTTATTATATATATATATATATATATATATATATATATTATAATGTTTTTAGTTTTAGTTTCGCCGACAATTGTGTATATGGGGGCCCCAAATAGGCCGATGGCTGACAGCTAATCACCATCCCAGTTGGTTGCGCATCATGGAGACGGATCAGGCAGTCTCCATGTTAAAAACTTTTCAGATGCTTTCTTAGCAGCGTTTAAGATGATACTGTTGCAATCTCAGTCATCCATGCACTTTCACAACTTATTTGTGCTCTTGGAAAATACCCATAATTGCTAAGGATCCTCATTGACCTTCATTGTCTGAGGTTAGCTTGCCATTTGGTGCAGATTATGCATTATGCTTGTTATGCTACGTATAGGAGAGATATACTCTGTAGTCCTGTCTCATCATGTGGGAGTGTATTATTATTATTATTGCTGCTACTGGTTAGGCGGCACTTCGTGCTGCAGGGACAAGGTCATGGCTGCCCAACTCTGTCCAAGGTAACCGCATCCCTGAGTGTCTGTGCCAAGAGTGAGGAGCGACATGTGAAGACGTTCACGCTGCGGTCGTATCGATACTGGATACGTAGATGTGTGCGCAACTGCAGAAGGAGCTTTGTGCTACTGCCCGGGTGGGAAGGGGGGCTCCCCTGCTGCTGACCGGGTGGGAAGGGGGGCTCCCCTGCTGCTGCCCAGGTGGGAAGGGGGGCTCCCCTGCTGCTGCCCGGGTGGGAAGGGGGGCTCCCCTGCTGCTGCCCGGGTGGGAAGGGGGGCTCCCCTGCTGCTGCCCGGGAGGGGAGGGGGGGCTCCCCTGCTGCTGCCCGGGAGGGGAGGGGGGGCTCCCCTGCTGCTGCCCGGGAGGGGAGGGGGGGCTCCCCTGCTGCTGCCCGGGAGGGGAGGGGGGGCTCCCCTGCTGCTGCCCGGGAGGGGGGGCTCCCCTGCTGCTGCCCGGGAGGGGGGGCTCCCCTGCTGCTGCCCGGGAGGGGGGGCTCCCCTGCTGCTGCCCGGGAGGGGGGGCTCCCCTGCTGCTGCCCGGGAGGGGGGGCTCCCCTGCTGCTGCCCGGGAGGGGGGGGCTCCCCTGCTGCTGCCCGGGAGGGGGGGCTCCCCTGCTGCTGCCCGGGAGGGGGGGCTCCCCTGCTGCTGCCCGGGAGGGGAGGGGGGGCTACCCTGCTGCTGACCGGGTGGGGAGGGGGGGCTACCCTGCTGCTGACCGGGTGGGAAGGGGGGCCCCCCTGCTGCTGACCGGGTGGGGGGGTCTTGTTGTCAATCAGGAGCCGTCGGATGGCATATCGTTTACTGATTATGCCATTCCTTTGTGTGGTTAGAATAATAGGTGCCACCTCCCTAATATAGAAAGTATTTGAACATGAACTGATTTTTTTTATATATATAATATAATATTTTTTTTTCCTTTGTGTTTTAGGTTCATGCAATTCCCTTGCGTTCCTCTTGGGTGATGACATGCGCCTATGCTCCTTCTGGAAACTACGTGGCTTGCGGTGGTCTTGATAACATTTGTTCAATTTACAACCTGAAAACCCGTGAAGGAAATGTGAGAGTGAGCCGTGAATTGGCCGGTCACACAGGTGGGTATCGCCACTGCAGAACGATGGGGAGGGCGGACTAGTCAGGGTAACGAACTCCCTTGTGACTAGTCCCTGACCTCATTAGCATATCATAAAGGATCTTTAGAAATACTTTTTCTATAGATCTCTTTATCTATGCTACTAGATGTACGGATTAGTATTGTGCACCCAGAACTGCTCGTGGTTCTATGTGCATTTTGGACCTAACTGGTTCCCTTAATGGGGTGGGATGAAGGTCTTCAACATCAAAAGCAAAAACACCGGTGTTAAAATAGGCATTTCTGTTTTTTCCGTTGTCTTTCTTTAGGCTATCTGTCCTGCTGTCGTTTTCTGGATGATAACCAAATAATTACCAGCTCTGGAGATACCACTTGGTTAGTATAATGTATATATTGTATGTTAGGTGGTGGGCTTACTGCTTTAAGCTGAAGTACTTGGAGGGTCCACACACACCCTTGATTTTGGGATGTGGGACTATATTCGGGACACTTCTCTGGTCTAGTTACTTTGCATTTGAGGGTTAGTTGCTCTGACGCCATCACATCTGTACATATTTGCCGGGACGCGTCCTTGATTGGCGACAGATAACAATTTTAAAATGTATGTGGAACATTAAAGAGGTTGTCCCCTTCTTTGACATTGCCTATCCTTGGAATAAGTCATAAATGTCTAATCGGCCGGGGTCTGACATTCAGCACCGCCGCCAATCGGCTGTTTTCAGTCCCAGCAGGCAACCGGAAATGCTCAGTTCCGGAGCTGCACCGTCTTCTGATAGCGGCCGGGTACTACAGTTCCGCCTTCTATTGGTCTCACTGAGGGAGGCGGATGTGCAGTACCTGGCCGCGTCCGCTATCAGAAGATGGAGCACCTCCGGAACTGAGCATTTCCTGTTGCCACTGCCGGGACCAAAAACAGCTGATCGTTGGGAGTGTCTTAATATTGCCGATCAGACATTGATGACCTATCCTAAGGATAGGCCATCAATGTAAAATTAGACGACAACCCCTTTAAGAGGATATACATGGAAATATTGTACCCATCACAATCAGCGCTATAATGTCTACTTCCTTCTCTCTCGTGTAGCGCTCTTTGGGACATTGAAACTGGCCAGCAGACGACCACCTTTACTGGACACACCGGGGATGTAATGAGCCTGTCCCTTGCTCCAGATTCCAGGTGCTTTGTGTCTGGGGCCTGCGATGCCTCAGCCAAACTTTGGGATATCCGAGAAGGGATGTGCCGACAGACCTTCACTGGCCATGAGTCTGACATAAATGCTATCTGTGTAAGTATTTTCGATGTATGGGTTTGCTTGTATGTATAGTGTAGTTTTCTGCCAAAACTACAAGTATTAGGGCACATACTGCAGATTCAAAACACTGATCCGGGTCATGAGTTCTCAGCTGAATCTCGTACATTAAATGGTTAATTCTGCCTTGTAAAAGTTAGGTAGGCATGAATTTAACAGATCTGACAAAAGAAACAGATATGAGAGTACAGTATATACTCGCGTATAAGCCGCGGCCCCTAATTTTACCACAAAAAACTGAGAAACCTTATTGACTCAAGTATAATCCTAGGGTGGGGAATGCAGCTGCTAGTGGTACATTTAAACACTTAAAGTATATACCAATAAAATGTAATGTGCCCATCTTTGTCCCCCCTTGTAGTAATGTGCCCATCTTTGTCCCCCCTTGTAGTAATGTGCCCATCTTTGTCCCCCCTTGTAGTAATGTGCCCATCTTTGTCCCCCCTTGTAGTAATGTGCCCATCCTTGTCCCCCCTTGTAGTAATGTGCCCATCCTTGTCCCCCCTTGTAGTACTGTGCCCATCCTTGTCCCCCCTTGTAGTAATGTGCCCATCATTGTCCCCCCTTGTAGTAATGTGCCCATCCTTGTCCCCCCTTGTAGTAATGTGCCCATCCTTGTCCCCCCTTGTAGTAATGTGCCCATCCTTGTCCCCCCTTGTAGTAATGTGCCCATCCTTGTCCCCCCTTGTAGTAATGTGCCCATCCTTGTCTCCCCTTGTAGTAATGTGCCCATCTTTGTCCCCCCTTGTAGTAATGTGCCTCATCCTTGTCCCCCCTTGTAGTAATGTGCCTCATCCTTGTGCCCTCCTTCTTGTCCCCTATTATGCTGTTGCTTACACACAAAAATTCTCACCTGTCCTCCGTTCCTGCGTTGTCCTCTTACCTGCTTCTTGCAGTGCGCTGGCAAATAAACCCTTCCATGACTGCGTCCGGTGCACGGAGCCGCCACTGCAGGTTGCCGTTATGGCTTTACTTTAGTTGAATTGCTTTGCGGCACCGTAAAGCCATGACTGCAGTGGCAGCCCTGTGCACCGGATGCAATCACCGAGGGGTGCTTCTTGCAGAACGCAGGCACATAAGACCCCTCCATGATCGTGTCTTGTCTACGGGGCCGCCGCTGCGGTCGGCACTTTACTGCAGTTGAATGGTTTGTGGTGCAAAGCATTCAACTGAAGTAAAGCCAAGACTGCAGCGGCGGCCCCGTGCACCAGATGCGATCATGGAGGGGTCCATGTGCCTGCGTTCCACAAGAAGCACCTCTCGATGATTGCGTGCGGTGCACAGGGCCGCCGCTGCACTCAAGGCTTTACGGTGCCGCAAAGCAATTCAATTGAAGTAGAAGAAGCAGGTAAGAGGACACCGCAGAAACTGAGGACAGGTGAGAATAATTTTTTATGGGAACCTCACTCGAATATAAGCAGAGGGGTTGTTATCATCATAAAATTGGGTGAAAAACCTGGCTGATACGTGAATATACGGTAATTCTATTACATTCTATGAATCTTTGGAGGAGAAATATGGTCCCGTCCAATATGGCGACTTTATCCATGGTGCCTGACGTGCAACCAAAGTTCTCTTGGTGTCGCTTCTAAATCACACAAGGGGAATGAGGGCACATTGGGGCCCTAGGATAACTGCAACAGGCAAGTCACGAAAAATCCAACATGGACTTGTCGCAGTCACATTAAGCTTGGAGTCCCAGTGACCCGTTACGGTTCTTGATAAAATTTAGTCAAGACAAAGATGTCCCTCAACGCTTCCTTCTATGAGAAGTATCCCGATAAGACAGGTGTGCATACAATCGATCTCTTTACTTGGCCCGTTAGTGATCCCTATAGGAGACGGCACCGGCCACGGCTCGTCCTATATAGAGGAGTGTGGGTCACTGGCGGTCATCGGGTTCAGCTTGGGTAGGAGGACGTTGATATCGGTATTAGGTTTATGGTAATTCTCATCTTTCTCTTCCAGTTCTTCCCCAACGGCAATGCTTTTGCCACCGGCTCAGATGATGCCACTTGCAGGCTTTTTGACCTTCGTGCAGACCAGGAGCTGATGGTTTACTCTCACGACAATATCATCTGTGGCATCACCTCTGTAGCATTCTCAAAGAGCGGACGCCTCCTCTTAGCCGGTTATGACGATTTCAATTGCAACGTCTGGGACACGCTCAAGGCTGACAGAGCAGGTATAACTATACCATCCATCTGTGCCATAATATCCCACCTAACGGGAATATTTATGGTCTACCAATATACTGTAACCGCCCTAAAATAAATATATTCATGGCTTTAATCAGCGACACCATGTTGACCTATATATTTTTCTTTAAAACCTAATGGTTAAACTCCCTTCCATATACTCTATGGCTTTTTTGGAAGTCATATGGGCACTACTTACCTGTATGGACCAAATGTGACGTACATCGGTGCCGTGGTGCTGGTAGTGCAATGAGTAGCTGTAAAAAAAAAAAAAGAGTATCTTTTACTTTTGATCGGCATGGTAGTGCTCTCCTATAGAGGTAAAGTCACTTTGTGCTTTTAAAGGGGTTTTTCACTAGTCTTGACAACCTCTTCGCAATCGGTGTTTCCCCCTTGTAAAATAACACCGCCGGTGCTGTTCCAGTAGTTTCAGCAATGCCTCTCCCGGGGCTCACATGACATTAGCCACAGGGATCACGTGACATAATCTGTGGCTGGCTTTACCCTCCCCTTCTTCGGACAAATCAGACATACGAAGAAAGAGAGCAGCCGCAACGCTGACCTTCCATCCATTATGCCCAACGGAGGGTAAAGGGAAGCACCTTCTGATTAGCCGCAGGATCACATGACAGTGTTACACGAGTCCTGGGAGAGCAGTGCTGAAACTGTTAGACTGGGACTGGAAGGGACTATAACTGTTATTTTAAGAGGGAAAATTACTGATTAAAGGGGTTGTCCACTACTTTGTCATTGATGGCCTGTTCGTAGGATAGGTCATCAATGTCTGATTAGCCGGGATCTGACACGCTGCGCTCCCTCTGATTAGCTGCTCTCTGTTCCGGCGGCAGCAAATGCTCAGCTCTGGAGCTGCTCCGTCTTCTGATAGAGGCCGCAGACGGGTACTGCACATCCGCCTCCCATTCTAATCAGTAGGAGGCGGATGGACAGTACCTGGCTGCTGCCGCTATCACAAGGCGAAGCCATGCCGGAACTGAGCACTTCTGGCCACCTGCTGCTACTGCCGGGACCAAGTACAGGTAATTGGTGGGGGTGCTGGATGTCGGACCCCGGCCGTTCAGACATTGATGACCTATGCTAAGGATAGGCCATCAATGTAAAAGTAGTGGACAACCCCTTTTAAGACTTTATTTACATATCTGTCCTCCTTACGATCTGTCAAATTTATGGTAGACCAGATCATAAACAATGAGTTGACTTGTCTTATACCACATTTGCTCACCATTGTTGCAGATGTGCTAAATTTGATGATTTAAAGCACCACTCCGGTGTTAACGATTGGTGCTATAAAGCTAAGCCCCTGTCGTACACTCACCTTCCGGTTGCTTCAATGTTTTTCGTTACCTCTCCACTCCCGCAGCGCCACCCAGCCCATCATCCGACTGGTTGGAAATCAGCAGTTACATCACAAGTGCTCAGTGCAAGTCTATGAGGGCCAGAACAAGGCTATCATAGACTTGTATTAATTTGTAACATCTGGCTGCGTGAAAAACTGGAGCTGCCGGTAGGTCACAAATCACAGGAGAGCGACAGTAATAAAAGATAGTCACCGGAAGGCGATTATAAGACGGGGCAGGGGACATTGATTTATTATTTAACAAAAATTGCTGGAGTGGTGCTTTATTGGTTTCTGGATGGGACTAAAAGCCTCCCCAATTTCTGGCAGTGAATCTGTAACCACAGACTTGTGCGGTCATTTCCCCTTCACAGTTAATCGTGGTGTTCGGCTTCATGTGGCCAAAGCCCCCGGGCCGACCATCTTATGTGTTTAACAGAGGAGGTCCTGATTTTCCCCAACTGCCTTTTCTAACCGCCTGATATTGTGCATCGGTTATCTACGAGGTCACCTTCCCCCCCAGAGGACCATCCTGTATACATGGGTGTAGACAGGGTCCATACTGGCGGCTGGTTTACAGGGGAGGGGGCTGCAGGGGTCTTTGTCTACGTAATTGTGGTCTGGGTTGGCTTCCCGCGGTCTGACCAGCTGTTAGTGCAGCGAGCGTTCTGATGGCATTGTGAATTATTTAGGCCATCGGGCCACTCATGCATTTCTAATGTCGTCTGCTGCCGCGATCAGCAGACAGTGTGTTAATGTCTTGGCCTCGCCGAGCTGACTCTTTCCAATGTTCTTCTTCTCCAGGTGTCCTCGCTGGTCATGATAACCGTGTAAGTTGCTTGGGAGTGACAGACGATGGCATGGCAGTGGCAACAGGGTCATGGGACAGCTTCCTCAAGATCTGGAACTAAAAAGTCTGTGAGTATCAAGCGTCCCCCGCCCGATCCATCCTCCTGACAGGTTTACTTTGCTCCAACAACTCCATTTTCTAATGTTTGCTAAACAAGACAGATTCTCTAAACTTTTCTCCCCATTCCTGGCCAACGTCCTCTATCGAGAGAACTCTTCTTTGTCAGCGTTTTATAAATAGAGATAATGGGGAAAGTGCCAGCGCTTAGATGTTAGTCCGCGCCGGCGTTGTGTAATGCAGGGGCTTAGTTCACACTGATCCGTCTTCCCGACCCTCGTCTAGGGAGCAAAGAAGCGTTCCCCACACTCGGCTCAGTGCACCTTCCCTCCTACCGGTTTTCCATCAATTGCCCCTTTTTCGCTTCTAAGAAGCCAGATCTGCAAATCAAAAAGATCCGTGGAGCCTCTGTTAGAGGAGTCTCAACACAGAAAATAGCCAGATATCATCTGTCAATCAAGGATTTATGAGGGTGGATATACATGCAAAACAAATAAGTGGGAAGGTGCACCTGTGCTTGGTTTGACCAGTCGTTATGTTCACAGATTTCCCATTAGGCTAGATAAATTGATCCTTCTTGGTCTCCACCTATAGGCCGCCAGACCCTGATTTTCCATCATATGTAGTTTATCCTGCACATGACTCGGAGATAAAGCAGGAGACCTACCATATTTTTTGTTTTATAAGACGCACCCCAAATGTAAAGATAAAAAAAAAAAAAAGGTGGGGGTCGGTCTTACACGCCAATGGGGTCTTATTGGAGAGGGGGCGGTAGTGGTGGTGGAGCGGGGTCACAGGAGGCAGGGGTGATGCTGCAGGCGCTGTGGCGGGCGCCGTGCGTCAGGTGTCCCAGATGTCTGTGGTGCAGGCTTCAAAGAAATGGCGCCCGGAGTTGGTGCGTGCGCAGTTTGAGTACTCTGCTCAATGACAAGCTGAGATCTCATATGTGCACGCACCACCTCCTGGCGCCATTTTCCTCAAGTTTGCTGCAGGGAGATCAATGGGCTGATAAGATCTTGAGCCAAGAGCTCAATGTGCGCATGCGCCGATTCCGGCGCCATTATTTGAAACCCGAACTGCCGACAGAGCATCTGGAACGCCCGCACTGCAGCCAGCACAGCACCCATTCTCCACCTCCCGGTAAGCTACCTTCGCATTATAAGATGCACCCCTCATTTTCCTCCCGAATTTTTGGGAGGAAAAGTGCCTCTTATAATCCGAAAAATAAGGTATTTGTCTTCTCCTCCTAGATGAGACCCAATCTTACTGTCATCAGACCAAAGATGAATAACTTTTTTTTTTTCTTATTAATGCTGGAGGGTGGAAGATATTCCATTATCATTGAGATCTGGCTCAGGGTTAGACTAGTTTCTCACATTCGGCTTTTCGCTGGTTTGCCGGATTCGGCGCGCTCCAGTACAGTGTATACAGTACAATGGCAGCACCGCATCTTTTGGGTCACATGCTCCGCTCACATGACAGCGTGTGACCGGCGCTTGTCGCGCTGCCATTGTACTGTATACACTGTACTGGTGTGCGCTGCATCCGCCAAACCAGCGAAAAGCCGGATGTGAGAAACCAGCGTTAGCCGTTACCTTCATGTTCTTTATAATTCATGATCAATGCTCAGGAAAGCAGAAAAAATAAATCTACTAATTTAGAAGACTGTGAGCTGAGCCGCGTGCTGGTGCGTTTCTGCAGGGTTTTCTGTGACTGGCGTACATATACGTAGATTGTAGGGTTATCCATGGTAGTGCTCACTCATCAGCTGTTTG
Source organism: Anomaloglossus baeobatrachus (assembly GCF_048569485.1). Lineage (NCBI taxonomy): Eukaryota > Metazoa > Chordata > Amphibia > Anura > Aromobatidae > Anomaloglossus > Anomaloglossus baeobatrachus. Next base: position 152,460,489 of record NC_134363.1, on the reverse strand, counting down.
CTGGTCCTCTGGCTGAAAGTACCATATTTTTGGCTTAATAAGACGCACCCCAAATTTAGAGAGGAATCTTATACTCTGTTGCTTTCTTACCAGAGGGGGGCGGTGGTGGAGTGGGGGGGTCACAGGAGGTAGGGGCGGTGCTGGAGTAGGGCAATGCAGCAGGTGCTGTCGTGGGGGTTGTTCTGGCTGCAGGCACAGTGCGGCAGGTGTCACAGATTCTCTGTTGGCAGTGCAGGCTTCAATGAAATGGTGCTCGGAGTTGGCGCGTGCACAGACTGAGCCCTTGGCTCAATGACAAGCTGAGGTCTCCTCTGCTCACGTGCCACCTCAGAACGCCATTTTCCTTAAGTCCACTGCTGGGAGATCAATGGGCCGGAGGTGGCACGTTGTGTGCAGATGATATCTTGAGCTGAGAGCTCCATCTACACACGCGCCGACTCGGGGCACCATTATTTGAAACTTGCATCGCCGACAAAGTATCTCACCTGATGCACGGTCTTGCTCCCTGTGCCGTCCGCCGGGCCCCTTGCTCCCTGCGCCGGCCGCCGGGCCCCTTGCTCCCTGCGCCGGCCGCCGGGCCCCTTGCTCCCTGCGCCGGCCGCCGGGCCCCTTGCTCCCTGCGCCGGCCGCCGGGCCCCTTGCTCCCTGCGCCGGCCGCCGGGCCCCTTGCTCCCTGCGCCGGCCGCCGGGCCCCTTGCTCCCTGCGCCGGCCGCCGGGCCCCTTGCTCCCTGCGCCGGCCGCCGGGCCCCTTGCTCCCTGCGCCGGCCGCCGGGCCCCTTGCTTCCCTTCAACGCCTCCCGGTAAGCTACAATCTCATAAGACGCATCCCTCATTTTTAGGAGGAAAAGTATCTTATAATACGGTAAACGTTGGATGGAGCCCTGACATCTCGGCTCTTATTTCAGTCTAGTGGCCGACCTTGGCTACTGCAGCTCGGCTCCCATTGAAGTGAATGTCTTAGTGTGTTGTAGCTGTCCTTTTTCGCCTCTGTGCACTCCTTATCCTCTGGCTGCTGTGGTGGGGCCGGGTGTCGGACCCACACCAATATGATATTGATAATTTGATTTTGTTTGAAAGTTGATTTCAAATAAAAAAAAAAAAATAAAAAAAAATCCCCATAAACATTTGAAGACCTGCTTTTCCTTTTTTTTTTTTTTTTTTTTTGTGTTATTTCTAATTTTTCCTTTTTTTGTCTTCTTCCTTAGACACCCAGCGGACTTCTCCATGACTGGAAGAGCATTCCAACCTTCGAAATTTTAAATCATAGCATATCCGATCCAAACATACTAACGTGGACACCCACTCTCCCTACTCCCATACATCAAAGGGCAGAACCTCTCCTCTCATTATTATTTTTTATTTTTTATTTTTTTTTTTGCTGAAAACAAGAGCACAATTATTTGCTATAGGAAGAATTATTTTGTGGTTCTGAGAATTGTGCATTCCTTTTTGGGACCATTACTTTTTTTTTTATTTTTTTGTTCATCCCTTTCGTTCACCTTTTTATGTCTTGACTAACGATACAAAACACTATGCGCCATAAGAGAGAACCGACAAAAAACAAATACCTATATATCGAGCATATAAAGTCCATTTGTGAAGGTTGTAGAGCAGAGTCTGGTTTTCTTACAGGATTGTAACATAACAGTTAACAGGTTTTTTTTTTATTTTTATTTTTTTTTTTTATGCCCCCTCTTATTGGTCTAAGTTTAAGGTGGGATGTAATAGACTTATAAGTTTAGGGCGTCTTAGAAAACAAAAAAATTGGTAACTTTTTTCCCCCCTGTATTGTCAATTGTGTAAATCTGTTGCACAGGTACAGGACCCTATGAACATTAAAGAGCATATTAGACATCCACGTAAAATCTTGTCCGCCCTCCGCACCCCTTCCCCGGGTAGGTTGCTCCAGTAATTGAGTTACTTTTGAGCACCAACTGCTTGGGAAAAAAAAATGTAGTAACCCAATGCCTGGAGTGCCTTCACAACGTTGCGTCGTCATCATCTTGAGAATATCGACCGTCCATGTTGGGGACTCTGCAAAACGGATGCGACTGGAGTGCCGGAAGGACTCGGTTTTTAACCATGTACAGTTCTTTATACCACCGATGCCAACGAACTGTGTTCTGTTCTACGAATGCATCTACGCCACTCCACCTCTATTCTCCTTGCACCCAACACACTATTACTAGAAGCTCCTTTTTCAGGGATGGAGAGCATGCAAGATTGCAGCGCAATGTTCAGCTCACCCTTTGCTATTGAGGTTAACCCATAGTTTATATATATATATGTATATTTTTTTTTTTTGGGGTGGGGACAAGTTTATTTTTCCTTTTTGGCAGCATCTAACATCAAGCACCAGTCATGTGGTTGGTTTAGCGTGCTCCTTTTTGAGCAAAGACGTACTCCTAGATGGGCATCTAGTAGTCTTGTTGGTGCTTTATGCGGTTGCCAGACTTTATTATATATATTTTTTTTTTTATATATTTTTTTCTTTTTTAAATAAAATAAAACAAAACAAAAAATAAAATAAAAAAATATATATAAAATAAAAAAAAAAAATTTATTTTATATATTTTATTTTTTTTGTTTTGTTTTATTTTTTTTTTAATTTTTTTTTGTCCTTCACGGTTTTTAACACACGTCAAATCCTTTATTCACATAAAAATCGGAACCATTCAGAGCCATGTTCCCTTTCCAAAAACTGGGGGAAAAAAAAGAGATGAGCCGTACAAGGGTAATAATTCATGAACACTACCCTGGGTCCCCCGTATCGATAGATTTCGGAGCAGCAGCAGTACATGTCTGTTCTCTTTTTATTTTTTTTTCTTTATTTTTTTTTCTTTTGGATATAAAGTCAGATGTGTATGAAATGATGTACAAATTTAATGTTTTTTGAAAATAATGATCTTGAACTTTCTAAAGTTAAAAACTTTCAGAAAGCTTTTATTCTTCTGTTGGCGGGGGGTGGGGGTGTGTTTGCCATAGGGATGGGTTTTCCTCTTAAGATTGCATGCTGTAGAGTTGCTTAATAATGTGCAAATAGAGAGTCCTTAGATGTTTTTTTTTTTTTCTTTTTCATTTAAAAAAATTTTTAAAAAAATGAAATAACTATTGCGGTTGTGCTCATTTTTTTAATTTTTTTTTTTTAATTTTTTTTATAATCACGGCTACTCTATGTATACATTTTTCTCAAAAAAAATAGTGCAAAAAAGAGCACTTTGAGTAGCTTAATTCACTTTTTTTTAACAAAAAAAACAAACAAAAAACATCCTGTTCAAACGATTGCATAAAATCAATAAAAAAAAAATATATTTTTCAGGAAAAGGTTGGGAAATGTGAAATTAAACGTCACCTTTGGGTTTAAGTTGATGATTCTCAGCCTGTTCTTGTAGAAAGAGGATCTTGCATCTGATTTTATCTTTCTTCTTCCAAGAACGGCTTTTTTCCCCCCCTTCTATTTCCTTCCCTTGTTCTATTCCAATCTTTTTTTTTTTTTTTTCCTTTCCTGTAAAGATCTGGACACCAATACACGGGAGCTGCACCTCTGTTCCACGGTCTGTGCAGTAAGAAAGTAGCACATTATTATTTTTTTTTTTATTCGCTTCTTCCTAATTGTATATGATCGATACTCAACCTTTAGCAGTAGAGGCTTTTTTTTTTCTATTTTTTTTTTTTCTCTCCTCTTTCTGTACAAAAAAGTGCTGTAATTGTGCGTTAGGCCGGGAACTGGCAAAGAAAGAAGCCCCGCCCACTTCTTGCATAAATTACTATGTAGAGCTCTCTTGCACCCCCTACTCCCTTTCACCTTTTGTATTTAATTTTAAAGTCAGTGTACTACAAGAACGCTGGATGCAAGATAGATACTATATTAAAATGTACTGTTATTTAAGATGTAATAAAGCAGTTTGACATGAGTTTACTCCTTGCAACGAGCCTCTTATTCATTGGGACCCGGATGAAGACAATTTGGAGCATGACGGGCGGTACTATCCCAAATTGTGTGGTCCCATGTAGCGTAAATGCTGTGTTTATTGTACCACGTGTGGTGAATGACATTTAATGCTTTTAGTCCAGGCCGCATCCCTCCCTGCCCGCTCTGGTCCAGGCCACCCAAACCTCCCCCGCTCTGGTCCAGGTCTCCCCCACCCCCCATTCCCGCTCTGGTCCAGGCTTCCGATGCCCCCCCACTCTGGTACAGACTCCCTCCCCCCACCCCCCATTCCCGCTCTGTTCCAGGATTCCGGCCCCCCCCCCCCCACTCTGGTCCAGGCTTCCGACACCCCTCCCCTTCTCTGGTCCAGGCTTCCCCGGTCTGGTCCATGCCACCCCTAACCCCCTTCCCCGCTCTGGTCCAGGTCTCCCCACCCCCGGTCTGGTACAGGCCGCCCCTAACCACTTCCTCCGGTCTGGTCCAGGCCGCCGCGCCGCCCCCCCCCCCCCCAGTATGGGGTCCCTGCCGCCCCTAACCCCCATTGCTCTGTTCCAGGCTTCCCCGGTCTGGTCCAGGCTGCCCCCTCCAAACCCCCCCCGCTCTGATCCTGGTCGCTACCCCCCCCTCTGGTCCACTCCATCCCCCCCACCTCTGGTCCAGGCCCCGCCACTCCCACACACCCCTGCTCTGGTCAAGCTTTCCCCCCCACCCGTGGTCTGGTCAAGGCTTCCCCACCTCTGGTCCAGGCCCCGCCACCCCCACACAGCCTTGCTCTGGACCAAGCTCCCCCCCCCCCCCCCCCCATCACCTCCGGTCTGGTCAAGGCAGCGGCCCCTTCCACCCGCTCTGATCCACGCCCACCCAATACCCGGTCTGGTCCAGGCCGCCCCCCCATCTGGTTTTCTACTGCAGGACCAAAAACCTTTAGCACTGTCAATGTTTCACAGGAGATGCACTGCAAAAAATATATCTAGAAGGCAGGGGCCGCACCTTTTCTATATGTATTGTTTTTTGGGACCCTATGGCCAAGTCCTTTCTTGTGGATTCCAAGACCAAATATCTTTTTTATCTTGTCATCTCTTACCCTATATTTTGCAGTTGTGGCCAGTTTAGAATGTTGGCTCTTGCTTCATGATTCAAATATTTGTGGTAGGTTTTCAGTTTCTGGGCTCATTCACACAGAAAGGTTATTTCTAAGCTTCCATTTATCTGAATGGGGTATTTCTAGAAATTCAGGTGCTTGTTGCCAAATTATCTTCATTCAGATGTATGGAACTGATGACACATTTAATAACTACATAGTCTTGGAATCAGATTCATATTAGAGCACGGTACAAATTCTGGATCAGCGATGAGTTCAATTAGCGAGATTCAGGATTTGTTGCAGCTTTTTAGCCATCGGCCGCTCCACTCCTGGCCGCTGTGTAGCCATCGGCCGCTCCACTCCTGGCCGCTGTGTAGCCATCGGCCGCTCCACTCCTGGCCGCTGTGTAGCCATCGGCCGCTCCACTCCTGGCCGCTGTGTAGCCATCGGCCGCTCCACTCCTGGCCGCTGTGTAGCCATCGGCCGCTCCACTCCTGGCCGCTGTGTAGCCATCGGCCGCTCCACTCCTGGCCGCTGTGTAGCCATCGGCCGCTCCACTCCTGGCCGCTGTGTAGCCATCGGCCGCTCCACTCCTGGCCGCTGTGTAGCCATCGGCCGCTCCACTCCTGGCCGCTGTGTAGCCATCGGCCGCTCCACTCCTGGCCGCTGTGTAGCCATCGGCCGCTCCACTCCTGGCCGCTGTGTAGCCATCGGCCGCTCCACTCCTGGCCGCTGTGTAGCCATCGGCCGCTCCACTCCTGGCCGCTGTGTAGCCATCGGCCGCTCCACTCCTGGCCGCTGTGTAGCCATCGGCCGCTCCACTCCTGGCCGCTGTGTAGCCATCGGCCGCTCCACTCCTGGCCGCTGTGTAGCCATCGGCCGCTCCACTCCTGGCCGCTGTGTAGCCATCGGCCGCTCCACTCCTGGCCGCTGTGTAGCCATCGGCCGCTCCACTCCTGGCCGCTGTGTAGCCATCGGCCGCTCCACTCCTGGCCGCTGTGTAGCCATCGGCCGCTCCACTCCTGGCCGCTGTGTAGCCATCGGCCGCTCCACTCCTGGCCGCTGTGTAGCCATCGGCCGCTCCACTCCTGGCCGCTGTGTAGCCATCGGCCGCTCCACTCCTGGCCGCTGTGTAGCCATCGGCCGCTCCACTCCTGGCCGCTGTGTAGCCATCGGCCGCTCCACTCCTGGCCGCTCCACTCCTGCCCTGGCCGCTCCACTCCTGGCCGCTCCACTCCTGCCCTGGCCGCTCCACTCCTGGCCGCTCCACTCCTGCCCTGGCCGCTCCACTCCTGGCCGCTCCACTCCTGCCCTGGCCGCTCCACTCCTGGCCGCTCCACTCCACTCCTGCCCTGGCCGCTCCACTCCTGGCCGCTCCACTCCACTCCTGCCCTGGCCGCTCCACTCCTGCCCTGGCCGCTCCACTCCTGCCCTGGCCGCTCCACTCCTGCCCTGGCCGCTCCACTCCTGCCCTGGCCGCTCCACTCCTGCCCTGGCCGCTCCACTCCTGCCCTGGCCGCTCCACTCCTGCCCTGGCCGCTCCACTCCTGCCCTGGCCGCTCCACTCCTGGCCGCTCCACTCCTGCCCTGGCCGCTCCACTCCTGGCCGCTCCACTCCTGCCCTGGCCGCTCCACTCCTGCACTGGCCGCTCCACTCCTGGCCGCTCCACTCCTGCCCTGGCCGCTCCACTCCTGCCCTGGCCGCTCCACTCCTGGCCGCTCCACTCCTGCCCTGGCCGCTCCACTCCTGGCCGCTCCACTCCTGCCCTGGCCGCTCCACTCCTGGCCGCTCCACTCCTGCCCTGGCCGCTCCACTCCTGCCCTGGCCGCTCCACTCCTGCCCTGGCCGCTCCACTCCTGCCCTGGCCGCTCCACTCCTGCCCTGGCCGCTCCACTGCCATCCTGATGGCTCTTTGGAAGATGTTTCACATGTGGCAGAGCAGTTGCGGAGGCAAACGACCCAACGCCCAGTAGGTATTGTGCCTAATTGGGTACATACTTGGGGATCTGAAGATGGGTGCCTTACACATGTTCTTTCCAGCATCTCTCCATGATTGCTGTCAAAATGGGCAGGGGAAAAAAAACGCTGGTTAACCCTTTAGTTCTTAATTAGCATAGGTTGACCATGAACTCTACAAAAAGGATCTGATATGGAGCTCGGTCAAGTTAATTTGTTGGACGGACATCTGTCTGGGATGATTTAGTGAATCCTGCTTTGAGTTGGGGGTTGGACCAGATGACCCAGGAGGTCCATTCCAACTCTAATATTCTATGAACAAATGTTGCACAACATGTCAGACTAATTCCCAGTATTATACATTACTATTGATTACATGAAAAGGTAAAGAAATGTCAGAGAAAAGGAGATTTTTCAATATTTCAAAGTCTTGGCACTTTATCGGCCTCGTTGGAGAAGATTAGATTGTGGTGACCCTGCAACTGATCTACACGGACACACTCAGGTAAAGGATTGGATCTCACTGGCTGATCGTGCCCCTTCCTCCATCGCTCTTGTGCACACGTGTACATCTTGCATCCGTATTTGTTTGGTTTCTGCACCCCCATCCATTTTGATCTGTCATTCACTTTTCTAGCATGCAAAATTGGAAGGTTTGCCAGAATGTCCAACAAGACAAAACAATCACTGATCTCAGGGAGACCAGCCAGAGAAAACACTGCCGGTACCAAACGAGGGCGCTCAACACAGTGAAATCCTAGGTGCATTGCCCCCTGCCAGAATGTCCAAGCAGTTGGTCCATGAATAAGGCCAGAATCCTACTCAACACTGATGAGGGGAAATACCCCGAAACAGCTGTCTGTGGATGGTTACCTGGCCTTGGTATTACCTTTGTCATATCTTAAAACTTGTCAAAAAGTTGGATATTGACTAAAAGGGCCACTTAATATGGTGGTTGTGGTGGTCTAAAAAGAGCCACTCCTTGGCTAGGTCCTTCCCGGAGGGATATATGGCTAGCTTCTGTGTCGAGACTCCTAAGAGAGGCTCCACGGACCTTTTTGATTTGGTCCATGAATAAGGACATTTTTTTGCAGAAAAAAAAGTGGATGTGTGCTGTCCACCGAGAGACCGGCCGCCACTATGGCCTATAGTGACCCCCTTTCCCGTGCCCCTGGTGTTGATGCTCAGCCGTATACTGGCCTTTATACTCGTCTGCACTCCTCTGCAGCACACGAA
>NC_134363.1:152394780-152442280 GCF_048569485.1 Anomaloglossus baeobatrachus | reverse complement strand
GGTGAGCCACAAAAGGTCAATGCTAAAGAAGCTGGCTGTTCAGAGTGCTGCAAGGAGGAAAAAGTGTGGTAGAGAAAGGTGCAGAAGCAACCGGGATAACCGCAGCCGTGATAGGCTTGTCAAGAAAAGGCCGTTCAAAAATTTTGGGGGATTTTCACAAGGAGTGGACGCTGCTGGAGTCTGTGCTTCAAGACCCACCACACACAGACGTATCCAGGACATGGGCTACAAGTGTCACATTTCTTGTGTCAAGCCACTCATGACCAATAGACAATGCCAGAAGCGTCTTACCTGGGCCAAGGAGAAAAGAACCAGTGTCCAAGATGGTGTTTTCAGATGAAAGTAAATTTTGCATTTCATTTGGAAATCGCGGTCCCAGAGTCTGGAGGAAGAGTGGAGGCCACAATCCAAGCTGCTGAGGTCTAGTGTGAAGTCTCTACAATCAGTGATGGTTTGGGGAGCCATGTCATCTGCTGGTGTAGCTCCACTGTGTTTTATCAAGACCAAAGTCAGCGCAGCCGTCTACCAGGAAATGTTAGAGCACTTCATGCTTCCTTCTGCCGACAAGCTTTTTGGAGATGGAAATGTCATTTTCCAGCAGGACTTGGCCCCTGTCCACACTGCCAAAAGTGCCAATACCTGGTTTACTAACTACAGTAACCCTGTGCTTGATTGGCCAGCAAACTCTCCTGACTTAAACCCCATAGAGAATCTCTAAGACCCCAGACCCAACAATGCAGATAAGCTGAAAGCTGCTGTCAAAGCAACCAGGGCTTCCATAACACCTCAGCAGTGCCACAGGCTGATCGCCTCCATGCCACGCCGCATTGATGCAGTAATTCATGCAAAAGGAGCCGCGACCAAGTATTGAGGCATTGACTGTACAGACTTTTCAGGAGGCGCCAACATTTCTGAGTGTAAGATAATTTTTTCAATTCTTATTTACTCTAATTTTCTGAGATGACTTTTGGGTTTTCATTGGTTATAAGCCATAATCATCAACATTAACAGAAATAAACACTTGAAATAGATCCCTCTGTGTGTAATGACTATAATATATAGAAATAGATCCCTCTGTGTGTAATGACTCTATATAATATATAGGAATAGATCCCTCTGTGTAATGACTATATAATATATAGGAATAGACCCCTCTGTGTGTAATGACTCTATATAATATATAGAAATAGATCCCTCTGTGTGTAATGACTCTACGGTGCCTACAAGTAGTATTCAACCCCCTGCAGATTTAGCAGGTTTACACATTCGGAATTAACTTGGCATTGTGACATTTGGACTGTAGATCAGCCTGGAAGTGTGAAATGCACTGCAGCAAAAAAGAATGTTATTTCTTTTTTTATTTTTTTTTTTAAATTGTGAAGTTTATTCAGAGGGTCATTTATTATTCAACCCCTCAAACCACCAGAATTCTGTTTGGTTCCCCTATAGTATTAAGAAGTATTTCAGGCATAAAGAACAATGAGCTTCACATGTTTGGATTAATTATCTCTTTTTCCAGCCTTTTCTGACTAATTAAGACCCTCCCCAAACTTGTGAACAGCACTCATACTTGGTCAACATGGGAAACACAAAGGAGCATTCCAAGGCCATCAGAGACAAGATCGTGGAGGGTCACAAGGCTGGCAAGGGGTACAAAACCCTTTCCAAGGAGTTGGGCCTACCTGTCTCCACTGATGGGAGCATCATCCGGAAGTGGAAGGCTTATGGAACTACTGTTAGCCTTCCACGGTCTGGACAGCCTTTGAAAGTTTCCACCCGTGCCGAGGCCAGGCTTGTCCGAAGAGTCAAGGCTAACCAAAAGACAACAAGGAAGGAGCTCCGGGAAGATCTCATGGCAGTGGGGACATTGGTTTCAGTCAATACCATAAGTAACGTATTCCACCGCAATGGTCTCCGTTCCAGACGAGCCCGTAAGGTACCTTTTACTTTCAAAGCGTCATGTCAAGGCTCGTCTACAGTTTGCTCATGATCACTTGGAGGACTCTGAGACAGACTGGTTCAAGGTTCTCTGGTCTGATGAGACCAAGATCGAGATCTTTGGTGCCAACCACACACGTGACGTTTGGAGACTGGATGGCACTGCATACGACCCCAAGAATACCATCCCTACAGTCAAGCATGGTGGTGGCAGCATCATGCTGTGGGGGCTGTTTCACAGCCAAGGGGCCTGGCCATCTGGTCCGCATCCATGGGAAGATGGATAGCACGGCCTACCTGGAGATTTTGGCCAAGAACCTCCGCTCCTCCATCAAGGATCTTAAGATGGGTCGTCATTTCATCTTCCAACACAACAACGACCCAAAGCACACAGCCAAGAAAACCAAGGCCTGGTTCAAGAGGGAAAAATCAAGGTGTTGCAGTGGCCTAGTCAGTCTCCTGACCTTAACCCAATTGAAAACTTGTGGAAGGAGCTCAAGATTAAAGTCCACATGAGACACCCAAAGAACCTAGATAACTTGGAGAAGATCTGCATGGAGGAGTGGGCCAAGATAACTCCAGAGACCTGTGCCGGCCTGATCAGGTCTTATAAAAGACGATTATTAGCTGTAATTGCAAACAAGGGTTATTACACAAAATATTTAAACCTAGGGGTTGAATAATAATTGACCCACACTTTTATGTTGAAAATGTATTAAAATTTAACTGAGCAACATAACTTGTTGGTTTGTAAGATTTATGCATCTGTTAATAAATCCTGCTCTTGTTTGAAGTTTGCAGGCTCTAACTTATTTGCATCTTATCAAACCTGCTAAATCTGCAGGGGGTTGAATACTACTTGTAGGCACTGTATATAATATATAGGAATAGATCCCTCTGTGTGTAATGACTGTGTTTCACCTTTTTGTATTGAAATACTGAAATTAACTTTTTGATATTCTAATTTATTGAGATGCACTTGTGTGTTCTTTAAATAATTTCTCTGAAATCTTGGCGCAATCACGCAGCCAGGCTCTGATTTCTACCACCTGCGGCTTCAGGCATTGCATCATTGGTTCCTCCTAACAAGTATATCGCCATAACCAGCGATTTATGCCAAGCCACAAACTCCTCTACAGAGTCTAATTTGGTGTGTTTGCACCTTATCAGGGGAAGGCTCCATACCGCACTCCTCTGTTGCCTCCAGCTTATCATTTGGCTAGATTCTGCTTTACCCTGATGAGCGGTAAACAACCTGAAACAGACTCTAGATGAGTTTCTGGCTCTATTTATGGTTTTGTCATGTTGCAAGACTTAGGTAAGATATTGGGGCATATTTTTTTAACACTTCGACTAGACCGCCTCCTATACCAAATTTATCAAAGGGTCTTGTAAATCTAATTTTTAAAACCTTGTAGTCCACCTTTGTTTCAAAGTTGTTGTACTTGAGACCACCAGTGATTCTGGATCATTGAGCTTGATAAATCTGCCCAATTGACTTGTAGGGTGGTTACCTCTCCTAGACCTAATTTGCACACTTTCCCCCCATCCATTGCCTCCGTTACTTCATATTCAGAACTATGTTTCCCCTCCACCTTCACACGTAGATGTAGAAACTTGGCCCTCAAGATCAATGTGAATAGTGGTTCTTATTGTGAAGAACTTGTAGGACCAGCACAAGTTTTGGTCAAAGACCTTCATCAGTGTGCGTGCAGAGGGTCCTCGGAAAGTATAACAACTTGACAAACGTCATAGCCGGGTATGACGCGGTGTCCTACGTGGTCTATGTAGCAATCACATAGACAGAGGTGGACACCGCGTCTTGAGTGCCAAGTATCTGTGCCGCCCCCGTGCCAGCAGCCGGGCTGCTCTGATCCGGACCCGCGGTGGCTCGAGGGGTGTCTGGATCCAGGGGTCGTACGGCCACTCAAATGAAGGGGGGTATTTACAGGGGATTGTGTTTAGAGTTTGTGACGCCATCCGTGGTGTGTGGTAAGGTGGAGTACCACCGCTGCAGTTGGGAGTACCTGGGGGCGATGGAGTGGGGCAGCCAGGTGTTAGAACCCTCCACGGGTAGGGTGAATGTCCCGGGACTCGGTGATGGTGTTTGGGGAGTGCCGTTGGGTGCGAAGGGGTCACTTTTGTACTCACTCAGTCCATTAAGCTGACACCGACAACTGGATAAACTAAAGTTCTGGATACAGCTGCCGCTGAGGGGAGCTAGTTCGGGTCCCGTCCCCAATGGTGCTGCCTGGTGATCTGTGACCTTCCTCCTGGCACTAAGTTTACTTCGGTAGTATGGTACTAGTCGGGTCTCGCTCCCCACTATGGCTAAATGCTTGCGCTCCGGGTTTATGCTTGGGATCTTCTGGACCGTTTGAGTGGAAAGTCCTATCTCCCTCGTTGCGTTAGTATGCCGATTTTGGAGCGGGTGGAGAGCGGATCTTAAATCCTCCGTTCTCGTCGGGTAAATTGTCAGGTTGCCTGAAGCTACTACCTGATCTTCGGTCCACGTACCCAGTCATGCCTTGGTCCCAGCCCAGTGATGGTTCAAGGCCGCTGGCTGTCTTAGACAGTTCCGTGCCCCTTGCCACGATTCCCTGGGGGTCCAGTTTCTTCTAGGCCCAGACCACCATTTGCTACCTAGAGGGCTTCCTAGGAGCCTGGTTCCTGACCACCTCTCTCCTTCACTTCCAAACTTCAACCTTCGACTCACTGACTCTCCTGACATTCCTGACCCTCCCCCAACCAACCCCCCAAGTGGGAGACCCTATTCCACTCAGGCCGTCCACTGGTGTCTGGTGGGTGTGGTGCAGAGTTTTCCTAGGATTTTGATTAGCTGATGTAGGCAACACCATGTAGTTGGGGACCTATAACCAAGAAGGAGGTGGATATTGCACAGAGGGCAGATTGTGCAATACCCTGTGACGACCTGATAGTCCAGGGGTGTCACATATCTACATCTACTTGAGACGGTTTTGGACCCTACTTGAGCACCACTCCAGAAGTGCCGTGTATCAACTCCCCCCCCCCCCCCCCCCCCCCTCCCTACTTTCACTCATTACCGGGAAGATAGTCCAGATCTGGCGCTCTCTCTAATTTTCCCAGTTCTCGTTGCGATGAATAATATATTTCCGCCGGTTTATGTATACGTCTACTGTTTACGGCTGTTGTGGATGTTCTTGCGCCTGATTGCCAAGTGCACTCACCTTAATGGTGCAACTCCGACCTCAGAGTATATATTGTACAGATCATGAACCCTTTTATTGTTCCACATTACAATCGTACACCGTATTCCAGGAATAGGGCTAAAATTAGAACAGAGTAGTATTTGTCCATTGTTCGCAGAGATTTAACCAGGTTACCTCTGTGTAATGACATCACTTTGAGCAGCCGAGCCCCCCTCCATCTGTGCTCCAGGAGGGGGGCTTATTGCCGGCTTCTCCATTAATACAAAGGAGCGGAGGTGGCTTACAGCTGATGAGACAGATGGTGGAGCAGCGCACCACGGCGTTATGAGGTGTGCGGCGTGCACCAGCTGAGGTCTCCGCTGCTCCAGAAGTCATAGTCTGCCTCAAATGCAAATATTATTCTCCGTGGAGATCATAGTTTATTCACTAGGTGCTCGGGGGTGTATTGTACGGGGGGCTGGGACCCTTCTTTCGGCTATTAAATGCATATTCATTCCTGGCTTTTAAAGCTGGTTGTGTTCTTGGACCAATGAAGAATAAGATACAGCATCAGATACACACAACATTACCAAAGCACATAATGCCATGGCTGCAGAGAAGGGTTAGTGGATGAAATATTCCATAACCGTGACTGCCGAGTGCTCATAGACTGCCATCAGTCTGGTTGGCATTAACCTTGCTTTGTAATATAGATTGTACTGTATATCTGGACAACCTATGAAACATTATCGGGTCCATTATTAGGTGCAAACATGTTAACTACTGATGAGCGAGCACCACCATGCTCAGTACTCGTAACTAGTCATAAGCGGGCACTACCATGCTCAAGTGCTCAGTACTCATAACTACTGATGAGCGGGCACTACCTTGCTCGGATGTGCGATACTCGTAACTAGTCATAAGCGTGCACTACCATGCTTGGGTGCTCAGTACTGGTAACTAGTGATGAGCGGGCACTACCATGCTCGGGTGCTCAATACTCGTAACTAGTGATGATTGAGCACTACCATGCTCGGGGGCTCTGTACTCGTAACTAGTGATGAGTGGGCACTACCATGCTCGGGTGCTCTGTACTCGTAACTAGTGATGAGTGGGCACTACCATGCTCGGGTGCTCGGTACTCGTAACTAGTGATGAGCGAGCAATACCATGCTCAGGTGCTCAGTACTCGTAACTAGTGATGAGCGGGCACTACCATGCTTGGGTGCTCAGTACTGGTAACTAGTGATGAGTGGGCACTACCATGCTCGGGTGCTCGGTACTGGTAACTAGTGATGAGCGGGCACTACCATGCTCGGGTGCTCAGTACTCGTAACTAGTGATGAGCGGGCACTACCATGCTCGGGTGCTCAGTCCTCGTAACTAGTGATGAGCGGGCACTACCATGCTCGGGTGCTCAGTATTCGTAACTAGTGATGAGCGGGCACTACTGTGCCGCCCCCGTGCCAGCAGCTGGCGCTGCTCGAGTCCGTACCTTCAGGGGCGGTGGCTCGAGGGTCTCCGGACCCGGGGGGGTCTTGCGGACACGCCGAATGTAAAAGGGGTTGAGGACGTACATGTAGGGGCTAAGCCGTATCGAGTTTGTGACGCCACCCACTATGTGTAGTGAGTTGGTACACCACCGCTGCTGTGACTGGGCACCCGGGGGAGATGTTGTGCAGCAAGTTGTTAACCCCTCCGTGGGCAGGGATGGTGGTCCCGGGGGCTATAGTGCAGGGGAGGGCGAGCGCCGAGGGTGCTGGTGTGTACTCACTGTTAGAAACAAACACACGAGTCTCTGGTAAACCAAGGTGATGGTGGCCGGTGCCGCGGCCAGTTGCATTCAGGGTCCCCCACCCGGCTGGTAGTCTCTATCCTTTTCCTGCACTGTTTACTTAGAAAAAGACTTCAGTGCAAAACGTAGGAGTCCACTCCCGGCTGTGCCCGCAGACGCTGGCCCGTGGGATCTATGGGCCTTGGCGGGGACCTCTTATCCCGAATCTGTGGGCTGTTGTCTTCTATGAGGGACTTTGGGTGGGACAGAACCTCTATTCCTGGCCTCAATCGGTTAATTAACCAGCTCCAGTTGATTCTGGTTTCTGGTTTTGGGGTCCAAGTACCCCCCTTGTGCTACGGTTTCCGGGTCTGTTCCCTGTGTCTGTACTGGCGGGCTACAACCCTGGCCCGGTCCACCTCGGTTCCACCGAGCAGTCTTCCCGTCTCCTGTCGACGGAGACCACCATCTGCCTCCTAGCTAGAGGCACCAGGGCTCCTACCCTGGCACCGTTCAACTTGACCACTCTCTCCTGCTGGGACTACACCTAGCCCCAGTTCCTCTCAACTTGAACTCTAACAGAAACTGTTTACTTTCCCGCCCTGAGCTGTCTAAACCCCTGGGTGGGTGTGCACCAACCGCCTGGCCACGCCCACTGGTGTGTTTATCTTTCCCTAAGGGGGTGACTAGGGTTTAATGGTTGGCTGAATATTTCCTAAGTGTGGGAAGATGTTTTGCAGGGGCCTATTTGTGACTACCTGGATTCTCCAGGGCGTTACGCTACCATGCTCGGGTGCTTGGCACTTGTAACTAGTGATGAGAGGGCACTACCATGCTCAGGTGTTCCATACTCGTAACTACGGATGAGTGAGCACTACCATGCTGATAAACCTATGAAAGAGCTGTCAAAAATTTGGAGGGATTGCAATACATCCTGGAAGAGAATGCGTAGGGCCTCAGAAAATATTTTGTTTCCCCAATTTTAAGTAGTGGGACTCATGGACCATTAAAGTCTGATGACTCTCTAAAAATTTGGAGCAAGGGTTGCGTGATGACCCTATAGATATTTGGTGCAAAGGACCCTATTTTACTCCTGAAAATTTTGAGACGACTGCCTGAACACTCTTCAAAGAAATTTGAGCATGGGCCCCCTGATGACCAACAAAAAATTTGGAGCATGGGCTGCCTTATGACCCTCTAAAAAATTTTGAGCGAGGGCTGCATGATGAATTTGTTGATATACCATGAATCGTATATCCTTTTTTGGGGGCAGGAAGGGGTGCATCGGAATATACCAGAGAAAAAAAAAGAACATTTAGAATTGGCTTGGTGTTCCGCTGCTGTTATCCGGTGGGGTTGAGAAGTCTGCGCCAATCTAGGCTTTGTTCATTTTGATAAGTGGGCCTATCCGTATTTTAAGATGACAGGCAGATACACCTATCAGTAATTATACCTCCAGTGGCATTAAAAGCCAGCACCTCCAAGGCGTATACGGACAGTTCATGCCACGTGTCCAGCTCAGATAACCAAGAGTTGTCCGGCACAGAGGAATTGTGGAGGATGGTGGTACTGTTGGCTAGGTACTCCACCAAATTTCTAATCTTTTTCCCTTCTTGTCAGACTGCCTTGCAGGCGCTAATGAAATTGTTGTAGACCTTTGATGGTGTTCCCCTGCCTCTGTGGGACCTAGTGTGGGTGTGTCCCTCCCTCGTCTCTGCTCCTTGGTTGCCCAAGGAACTATGACCTTTGCCACTAGCGTTGTCAGATGGGAATTTTTGCACTAATTGTTCTACTCGGGCCTTCTCCTATTACACCCTTTTACGAGACTTCACCGCAGGAAGGAGATGGAAAGTTCTCCTTGTAGCATGGGCCAAGAAGGGTGCACAGCCAGTAATCTGTGTTGGCCAAAATGTGTATAATGCGAAGGTCACGCAAAAGGACATAGTCAGCCATGCGTGCCAGACTCCCAACAGGCAAGACTTCCCTGTCCTCACTAGGAGGACAACTCTCCTCCTTCTCTTCAGCCTATCCACGCTGAACAGACGGCATGAAGTTGGTGTTTGGTAGCACGAGCAGCCCTCTCCTGTGCCTCCTCCTCATTAGCACCCAATCCGTTCTGAGAAGATGGGATGAGCCTGGGTTGGGTAGTATCACCCTGTGTCCTTTCTTCCTCCATCTCCACCTGGTCCACATGCAAAGCTTCCTTTTTAGTTGTGATTACTGAGCATTTGAGTAGACAGAGAAGCGGGATAGTTATGCTTATGATGTCATTACGGCTAACCATCTTGGTTGATTCTTCAAAGTTTTGGAGAACCTCGCAGATGTCAGACATCTATGCCTGTTCATTGGTCCTTCTGTGCAGAGACTGATCGGAATACCAACAGACATGTTGTCTCTGGTATTCAACTACTGCCTTCAGCTGCTCACAAAGCCTGGACAACATGTGGAATGTGGCGTTCTAGCGTGTGGTCACGTGGCACATCAGTCAGTGAGCTGGTACTTGTAAGTGCTTCTGCAACACTGCCAAACCAGCGTCAGCTGCCGTTGACTTACAAAAATGGGCACACACGCGGCGTACCTTCACTAGTAGTTCAGGCAGATTTTCATGACTCGATGTGGCCGGCCAATCACAATAATGGCAGTAGGCAACATGGCTACGGCATTACCGTGTATGGCAGGCAATCCACGCATGTTTATTGGCTATCTAAAAGCCACGAAACATGCGAAGCAGGCACTTGGGCATGGCGCGATACTCAATAGAGTAACAAGCGGTGAGGAGCATGCTCGCTCATCATTGGTGATCACCCTTTGGGTTTAGCAATTCTTCTAGGTCACTTGTCACACAGTTTTTGATGGAATTCAGAAGGAGATATTTCTACAAGATGTTTGGAACAAACAGATCTTCTGTGTACGAGGGTTCTTCTGACTCTTCATGTGATCCCAGACAGATTGGATGATGTCGAGATCAGGGCTCTGCGGGGGCCGAATCATAACCTCCAGGAGTCTGCGGGGGCTGAATCATAACCTCCAGGAGTCTGCGGGGGCCGAATCATAACCTCCAGGAGTTTGCGGGGGCCGAATCATAACCTCCAGGAGTCTGCGGGGGCCGAATCATAACCTCCAGGAGTCTGCGGGGGCCGAATCATAACCTCCAGGAGTCTGCGGGGGCCGAATCATAACCTCCAGGACTCTGCGGGGGCTGAATCATAACCTCCAGGACTCTGCGGGGGCCGAATCATAACCTCCAGGACTCTGCGGGGGCCGAATCATAACTTCCAGGGCTCTGCGGGGGGTGGATTATAACTTCCAGAGCTCTGCGGGGGGTGGATTATAACTTCCAGAGCTCTGCGGGGGGTGGATTATAACTTCCAGAGCTCTGTGGGGGGGTGGATTATAACTTCCAGAGCTCTGTGGGGGGGTGGATTATAACTTCCAGAGTTCTGCGGGGGGTGGATTATAACTTCCAGAGCTCTTCGGGGGGTGGATTATAACTTCCAGAGCTCTGCAGGGGGTGGATTATAACTTCCAGAGCTCTGCGGGGGGGTGGATTATAACTTCCAGAGTTCTGCGGGGGGTGGATTATAACTTCCAGAGCTCTTCGGGGGGTGGATTATAACTTCCAGAGCTCTGCAGGGGGTGGATTATAACTTCCAGAGCTCTGCAGGGGGTGGATTATAACTTCCAGAGTTCTGCGGGGGGTGGATTATAACTTCCAGAGCTCTTCGGGGGGTGGATTATAACTTCCAGAGCTCTGCAGGGGGGGGTGGGGGGTGGATTATAACTTCCAGAGCTCTGCGGGGGGTGGATCATAACTTCCAGGACTCTGCGGGGGCCGTATCATAACATCCAGGACTCTGTGGGGGGTGGATCATAACTTCGAGAGCTCTGCGGGGGGTGGATCATAACTTCGAGAGCTCTGCGGGGGGTGGATCATAACTTCGAGAGCTCTGCGGGGGGTGGATCATAACTTCGAGACCTCTGCGGGAGGGTTGGTTATCACTTCCAGGACTCTTCGTGCTTTATGACATTGGCTGTATGTTTGGGGTTGATTGTTCGGCTGCTGAATAAATTTGGAGTCGGTTGGATGCCTCCCTGATGGTATCGCATTATGGGTCCTTATGCAAATATTGATTTGATTTCTCTTTTGTTCAATCACTTTGGAAACATTCTTACTTTGCAGTATTTTTTTCCCCATATCTGCCTAACTCTTCTACACAGTACTGTGTGTGTGTGTGTGTGTGTGTGTGTGTGTGTGTGTGTGTATGTATATATATATTCGGATATCCAGAGATCCTGAAGATTTGCCTATGTTGGTGCCATATATTTCTAATACAGGACCTGAACCTCAGTTTTGAGAGTTCATGTGAGTGAGAGAGAAATGAACACTTTGCAGACTGCAGTAACAAAAAATAATCTGTGCTGCCAGCAGGTGGCAGTGTCACTCCTGCTAGTTGAGAGGAGAACGGACAGTGTGCGCCTTTTACACATGGGCAATTAATATGAATATAAAATAAATTTAATATGTTAATACTAATATTGAACAGAATTAATTTTAGCCTAGGGTGGTGACCTGGACCGCCTTACCATTGAGGGTACTTCCAGGATTAGGTCCTAGTTTTAGGACCAGTATAGGCTTCCTTGGGTTCACCGTAGTCACTCTGTGACCCCACCATTATTTTCCAGCACTGCCTTACCTCTCTTGGGCCTGGAGGTCACTAGAGCATCACAGGAGCCGCTGGATCCTCTTCCATCCTCCATGAAGACACCATGGAGCTGGTGGATGTTAGAGACCTTGTGCTCCTCCATCTTCTGTATGAGGAGGCCCCAAAGATGCTGAATAGGGTTTTGGTCTGCAGACACTTGGCTGGTCCAGCAGCTTTACCCTCAGTTTCTTGGAGGTGTTTGAAGTTATGTTGGAATATGAAGGGAGGGGATCATGCTCTGCTTCAGTATGTCACAGTACATGTTGGCATTCATGGTTCCCTCAATGATCTGTAGGTTTCCACAGCCGGCAGCAGTCATGCAGCCCCAAACCATCACACTCCCACCACCATGCCTGACTGTAGGCAGGACACACTTGTCTTTGTTCTCCTTACCTAGTTGCCTCCACACACGCTTGACACCTTCTGAAAAAATAAGTTTATCTTGATCTCATCAGACCACAATGCGGTTCCAGTAATCCATGTCCTTAAGGACCCATTACATGCAATGACGTATCTAACAATATATTGCCGGGGGTCACGGATTCCGTGACGCACATCCGACATCATTGGCGACGTCGTTGCATGTGACAGCAAGGAACGACTGTTAACCATGGAAAATACTCACCTTATCGTCCATTGTTGACGCGTCGTTCCTTTTTAAAATATCGTGGATTGTAAAGGATGCAGGTTGTTCATTGTTCCCGAGGCAGCACACATCGCTATGTGTGACACCCCTGGAGCGACGACCTGCAGCTTACCTGCGGCCGCTGGCAATGTGGAAGGAAGGAGGTGGAGCGGGATGTTACGTCCCGCTCATCTCCGCCCCTCTGCTTCTATTGGGCGGCCGCTGTGTGACGTCGCTGTGACACCGAACGTCCCTCCCCCTTCAGGAAGAGGATGTTTGCCGCCCACAGCGACGTCGTTAGGGAGGTAAGTGCATGTGATGGGGTTAACGATTTTGTGCGCCACGGGCAACTAATTGCCCGTGACGTACAAACAACGGGGGCGGGTGCGATCACACGATATATCGCCGTATGTGACGCCTCCTTTAGTCTGCTTATTTTCAGCATACTGTTTGTGGGCTTTAGTACTCATACGTCTAGTCTGAAAAGACGACCTCTGTATATGATGCTGACCATGTGCACTCAACTTCTTTGGCCGAGCATGGCGAGGCCTGTTCTGAGTGGATCCTGTCTAGTTATACCCCTGTATGGTCTTGGCCACCGTGCTGCAGCTCAGTGTCAGGGTGTTGGAAATCTTCTTATAGCCTCGGCCATCTTTATGTAGAGCCGAGGCTATAATATGTATATTCCTTTCTTCAGATCCTCAGAGAATTCATGAGGAGCCATGCTGAACGTCTAGTGACCAGTATGAGAGAGTGTGTGAGGGATAACACCAAATGTAACCCTGAGTCACATGACACGAATGAGGGGAAATTGCTAATTGGGCACAATTTGGCCATTATCACTTAGGGGTGTACTCACTTTTGTTGCCAGCGGTTTAGATATTAATGGCTGTGTGTTGAGTTATTTAGGACACCAAATTCCCTGTTATACAAGCTGCGCACTGACACTGCACATTGTATCACAGGGTCAGATCTGCAGTGCTGTCCCATGAAAAGATAGAATAAAATATTTAGAAAAATGTGAGGGGTGTACTTATTTTTGTGATCTACTGGATGTGCAGATACCTCCTCTGACCACTAGGTGTCATACATCCCTTGTATTACACGACTGTGTATATTACGTACACAAGTGAAGAAACATCTGATGAAGTTATTTAAAGGGGGTTTACCCAACATTGCAAAGTTATGCCCTTTACACAGGATAGGGGATAATATGATGATTTCTAACACTGGGGTCCCCCAACGATCCCAAGAATGGGGCTCTGAAGAGCCTCGAATTGTTCCTATGCTTGGAATCAGCGTCATTCATTTTCGGTGGGACTGCAGGAAATAGGATGGACAGACATCTTCAATAACTGTTTTCCCGAATCGTCTGACCCCCTTTTACATGACCAGGTTTCCTGCACATCGACGACATATCCCATGTGTGCAAAATAAAGGTCAGGGTTGAGTAGACTGGTCCTGGTTGACCACGTTGCGGCTTTGGAGGAGGCCGCTACTATTGAGGTCGAGCAGCGGTGCACTCCGGAGGACCATCGGGTGATATGTTCAGAATACCTGCTGCAGTAATGTAATATTGTTATATCAATAGACAGCTGTAGACCATCGATGGCTGGTGATCGGCTGCAGCGGTCACAGTTCCATCAAACAAAATAATTCCATCTAATAGAAGTATGAACGCTGCAACCGATCAGTGACCACTGATTGGCTGTAGCAGTTATGTAGCAACGCAGGAGTGGTGCAAGTCATAAGTATATCCTAAGAATCTTTTCAGGGCAATAGACATTTATTTAGGGGGCACGTATAGCGGCAATAAACATCATAAAAAAAATATTAATGGGGCACGAGTAAACGGGCACGTCTCCTCCCATGGCTCCTGTTGCTGTATTTAATAAACAGTAACTGACTTTACATCCTGTTCTGGCGGATCAGCCTCTGGCATTAAAGTCAATGAGCCATACTTGCTTTGCATTAATGAGAAGAAAATTAACAGAGGCATCAAGACATCTGGTAAGAGTCTTCGTTTTTGTTTAAGGACCTCAGAAAAGTGCTGGAATCAGATCAGCTGCTCTGGGTAAATGCTCCACTTTTGCAATAGACTTCTCTCGTGCTGCACCAGTTTTCCTGGATTGCGCTACCTTGGAAAATCAGACTATTGCCAGCATTCAGCTTAAAGCTCCTCTTTCTAGGCAGGTTGGTCACAGTCGCCAATCCAAATCTATATTCTATTTTATTCCTTCATCCAGAATTAACCCCTACACTACCAATACACCCCTATTTCCTTTAGACTGAATTAACCCCTACACTACCAATACCCCCCTATTTCCTTTAGACTGCAAGCTCTTGTGAACAGCACCCTTACTCCTATACCCCAATTCATCCTTGTTGTTTCTCCAGCTTTCTATCTTTTTCTTTTTTTTAACCAGCTTTTGTATTTTCACCACTTTTTAAGTTGACTTTCTTTTCAATTTTATTTATTTTTTTTAAGTATTTGACAAATTGTGACTTTTACCAATCGTCGCCTTTTTTTTTTTTTAACGCTTCTCACTTTAGTCCTTCCCTGTAGTAAAATTTGGCACAGATTTAGACATAGGTGCGACTATTTAAAGGATTTACTAATTTTTGGTGCCGAATAGTACCAAAAAGACCCCCACTTTAACTGTCCTCTATTTTTCAGCTGATTTATGACTACAGACCACATCAAAGTGGAGCTGTTGATGTGGTCATAAAGTAATGGAGACGACCTAATCCTCCCCCCCAAAAAAAAAACATTATCACAACCAGCTCACTGATAGAAACTCAGTTAACTCAGTCAGTAATTTGCAGGCAAAGAAAAAACCTGTAAAATTCAAATAGTGAGACACTGTTAATTGCAAAAATTATTTTTGACCAAATTAGAAGCATTTCCCACAAAATCTACAGATATTGCCCCCAAAGAAGTCCACGTCCTGTGTCACCTGCCGGCCACGTCTCATTGTATGAACGGGAGTCATGGAGGTGTAGACCCGCGATCATTCTCCGAGCAGCCCAGAAAACGGATGGGAACGTTGCACACCGCCATCATTTAAAGGGATCCACAAAGTAAAGAGGGAAGAATTTTTATTAAATATTTAGTAGAAAAAGGTAAAATACAAAGTAGAATAAAGGACACAACAGGTGCATTGTGGGGGGGGAACTTAAAGGGGCGGTCCAGGACTTAAGATATTGCTGACCGTCACCATCAATCTGGGCTGGGCGAAGGATAAGACACAAGCCCCCCAATCAGATGATACTGGGCAACTGAAGGTAATTGGGGATGAGCGGCAGTGGGGCCTGCGGAC
The DNA here is from genome assembly GCF_048569485.1 of Anomaloglossus baeobatrachus. Classification (NCBI taxonomy): domain Eukaryota; kingdom Metazoa; phylum Chordata; class Amphibia; order Anura; family Aromobatidae; genus Anomaloglossus; species Anomaloglossus baeobatrachus. The sequence continues at coordinate 152,426,750 of NC_134363.1, read as the reverse complement.
CCCACCCACATACGTGGGGCAGTAACTTATAAGTCCTGGACAATCCCTTTAATGAAATGCTGCACCAGGCGGGACAGTGACAGCAGCAGCAGATAATAATAATAATTTTATTCATTTATACAGAGCTATTAATTCCACAGCGCTTTACATACATTGGCTATAGTCATCTAATAGCTGCTGCCACAAAGGAGAAATATGTCTCCTTTCTGCAGAGCATCACCCCTCCTATGTGTCTCCCTAGTGCAGAGCATCACCCCTCCTATGTGTCTCCCTAGTGCAGAGCATCACCCCCTCCCATGTGTCTCCCTAGTGCAGAGCATCACCCCCTCCCATGTGTCTTTCTGAAGAGCATCGCCCAGGTGTCTCCTCTCTGCAGAGCATCGCTCCCCCAGTTGTCTCCTCTCTGCAGAGCATCGCTCCCCCCAGGCGTCTCCTCTCTGCCGAGCGTCGCTCCCCCCAGGTGTCTCCTCTCTGCAGAGCGTCGCTCCCCCCATGTCTCCTCTCTGCAGAGCATCACTCCCCCAGGTGTCTCCTCTCTGCAGAGCATCGCTCCCCCCAGGTGTCTCCTCTCTGCAGAGCATCGCTCCCCCCAGGTGTCTCCTCTCTGCAGAGCATCTCTCCCCCCAGGTGTCTCCTCTCTGCAGAGCATTGCTCCCCCCAGGTGTCTCCTCTCTGCAGAGTATCGCTCCCCAGGTGTCTCCTCTGCAGAGTATCGCTCCCCCCAGGTGTCTCCTCTCTGCAGAGCATCGCTCCCCCGGTGTCTCCTCTCTGCAGAGCATCGCTCCCCCAGGTGTCTCCCCTCTGCAGAGCATCGCTCCCCCCAGGTGTCTCCCCTCTGCAGAGCATCGCTCCCCCCAGGTGTCTCCCCTCTGCAGAATATCGCTCCCCCCAGGTGTCTCCCCTCTGCAGAATATCACTCCCCCCAGGTGTCTCCTCTCTGCAGAGCGTCGCTCCCCCCAGGTGTCTCCCCTCTGCAGAATATCGCTCCCCCCAGGTGTCTCCCCTCTGCAGAATATCACTCCCCCCAGGTGTCTCCTCTCTGCAGAGCGTCGCTCCCCCCAGGTGTCTCCTCTCTGCAGAGCATCGATCTCCCATGTGTCTCCTCTCTTCAGAGTATCGCTCCCCCCAGGTGTCTCCTCTCTGCAGAGCGTCGCTCCCCCCAGGTGTCTCCTCTCTGCAGAGCATCGATCTCCCCAGGTGTCTCCTCTCTGCAGAGCATCGATCTCCCCAGGTGTCTCCTCTCTGCAGAGCATCGCTCCCCCAGGTGTCTCCTCTCTGCAGAGCATCGCTCCCCCAGGTGTCTCCTCTCTGCAGAGCATTGCTCCCCCCAGGTGTCTCCTCTCTGCAGAGTATCGCTCCCCCCGGTGTCTCCCCTCTGCAGAGTATCGCTCCCCCAGGTGTCTCCTCTCTGCAGAGCATTGCTCCCCCCAGGTGTCTCCTCTCTGCAGAGTATCGCTCCCCCCGGTGTCTCCCCTCTGCAGAGTATCGCTCCCCCAGGTGTCTCCCCTCTGCAGAGTATCGCTCCCCCCAGGTGTCTCCTCTCTGCAGAGTATCGCCCCCCCCGGTCTCTCCTCTCTGCAGAGTATCGCTCCCCCCGGTGTCTCCTCTCTGCAGAGTATCGCTCTCCCCGGTGTCTCCTTACTGCAGAGTATCGCTCTCCCCGGTGTCTCCTTACTGCAGAGTATCGCTCCCCCCGGTCTCTCCTCTCTGCAGAGTATCGCGCCCCCCAGGTGTCTCCTCTCTGCAGAGTATCGCTCCCCCGGTCTCTCCTCTCTGCAGAGTATCGCCCCCCCCGGTCTCTCCTCTCTGCAGAGTATCGCTCCCCCCGGTCTCTCCTCTCTGCAGAGTATCGCCCCCCCCGGTCTCTCCTCTCTGCAGAGTATCGCTCCCCCCAGGTCTCTCCTCTCTGCAGAGTATCGCTCCCCCAGGTGTCTCCTCTCTGCAGAGTATCGCTCCCCCCAGGTGTCTCCTCTCTGCAGAGCATCGCTCCCCCCTGGTGTCTCCTCTCTGCAGAGCATCGCTCCCTCCAGGTGTCTCCTCTCTGCAGAGCATCGCTCCTCCCAGGTGTCTCCTCTCTGCAGAGCATCGCTCCCCCCAGGTGTCTCCTCTCTGCAGAGCATCGCTCCCCCCAGGTGTCTCCTCTCTGCAGAGCATCGCTCCCCCCAGGTGTCTCCTCTCTGCAGAGCATCTCTCCCCCCAGGTGTCTCCTCTCTGCAGAGCATCTCTCCCCCCAGGTGTCTCCTCTCTGCAGAGCATCGCTCCCCCCAGGTGTCTCCTCTCTGCAGAGCATTGCTCCCCCCAGGTGTCTCCTCTCTGCAGAGCATCGCTCCTCCCAGGTGTCTCCTCTCTGCAGAGCATCGCTCCCCCCAGGTGTCTCCTCTCTGCAGAGCATCGCTCCCCCCAGGTGTCTCCTCTCTGCAGAGCATCGCTCCCCCCAGGTGTCTCCTCTCTGCAGAGTATCGCTCCCCCAGGTGTCTCCTCTCTGCAGAGCATCGCTCCCCCATGCCTCGCTGTCGCTTCTTCCTCTTCCGGCTTTCCTTGCACAGAGCTGGATGACAGCAGGCCCCGCCCCTTCCTGGCGGATCACGTGACCTCCTTTAACCCTTCACGCGCCCGCACCGTCCGCTTCTCTCGGGGCCCGTTGCGGAGCGCAGGCTGGAGCGGTGCTGCCCCCGGGAGAAGCCGCCATGGGAGCCACGTAGACGGGGAAGAAAAGGCCACGATGTAGGAAGAGACGGCGCCTCCCTCCTCCGGCCGGGCACAGCCTGTAAGTGCCATGTACGGGGCCGCACAGGCCAGAGCCGCTCCACACAGGGGACACCGCATGTGCACGGCGGCCATATCCGGGGTCCGTAACCCGAGGGGGCCCTGTGTGGCGGGCGCCTAGGTCTTGGGACTTACTCGCCGTGTGGTATCACGGGTAATGTTCATCACAACTGCCATAAACCGCCAAATATATGTGTCCTCCAGTGAGTGTAGACAGCTGTGCGGCATAATGCTATCTGCAGAGGTCCCACCGATCTTTACATGTGACCGCTGCAGCCAATCATTGTTCTCGGTGATCACATGCCCTTAGACTACATTCACATGACTGTCCGTTTTTTTTCACGGATGCATCTGTTCCGTTCTGTATGCGGTCCGTGTCATCCGTGTGACTTCCGGTTTTTTTTGCGGACCGTAAAAAACGGAAGCAGCAAGAAAGATAAATAGATGAGTAGATATAGAGATGGATAGATATATAGACAGAGAGATAGAGGGAGGGATGAATGAATAGAGGGATAGATGAGAAAGACCTATATAATGTCCCACCCCCCCTGCATATTCTAAGCTGGCACCCTTTAGTGACTTTCATGTGGCACTAAAGGGTGCTTAGCTTTGTATTTAGCCAAAAACAAAATAAATAATTAAAACAAAACAAAAACCCGACGTGAGGTCCCCCCATCTTTTGTAGCCAGCTTGGGTAAAGCAGACGGCTGCAGACCACAGCTGGCAGCTTCACCTTGGCTGGTAATCCAAAACAGAGGGCACCCCACACTGTTATTTTAAATTAAATAAATAATTTAAAACAAAAAAACGTGGGGTCCCCCCCAAATTGGATCACCAGCCAAGGTAAAGCGGACAGCTGTGGTCTGGTATTCTCAGACTAGGGAGGTCCACTGTTATTGGACACTCCCCAGCCTAAAAATAGCAGACCACAGCCGCCCCAGAAGTGGCGCATCCATTGGATGTGCCAATCCTGGCGCTTTGCCCCAACTCATCCCGTTGCCCTGGTGCGGTGGCAAACGGGGTAATATATGAGGTTGATGCTAGATGTGTAATGTCACCTGGAATCAGGCCCTGGGGTTGGTGAGGTTAGGCGTCTATCAGATACCCGACATCACCAACCCAGTCAGTAATAAAAAAAAATTAACAACAAAAAGTTTTATTTGAAAAAACACTCCCCAAAACATTCCCTCTTTCACCAATTTATTGAAAAGAACAATCAAATCTGGGTCCAGCGTAATCCAATAAGGGGGTCCCACGGTGATCCATACCATAGTCACTGTCCCAGTCAATGAAGAAGAAAATGTTCCCCATTGGCTGGGAGAGTAGTGCAGTGACCTGAGCTAACATCATGAGATCATTACCTGCTGTGAAGTCCTGCACTCCTGACGTCAGTGCTGTGTCACTGACTTCTATGCCCGCCGTGTTCTCAGCAGTATCACGGGAGCCCGTGACATCAGCGCTAGTGACCGTCTCGGTTCGCCTGCGAGACGTGACGTGAGAACATAGAAGGCAGTGACAGCGCTGACGTCAGGAGAGCAGGAGATCGTCACAGCAGCACCTCATCTAACCTCCTGACAGCAGCGCTCGTCATCCCCGCGGCTGCCCGCACTGCAGTGTGAGAAGTTGCTGATACTGCAGTGCAGGCAGCTGCGGGGCTGGCGGCGGGAGCGGGACACAGACTGCAGGGGCACCCGACGGAGGTCACACGGAAGTGCTTCCGTGCGGCTTCCGGGGATTTTGCGGACCCATTGACTTGTATTGAGTCACGGTCCGTTATTACGGAACAGAATAGGGCATGTTCTACGGAGCGGAGATACGGCATCCGATGTGTTTTTTGGTAGGATCGGATGCACATGGAAGTGCTACCGTGTGCCATCCAATCCTACACAAAAGACATTGAAAAGATGGTCCTGTCCGTGGGTCCGCAAAAAAAACAGGAACTGACCTGGACAAACGGAACGGTCATGTGAATGAGCCCTTAGGATCAGCGCTAAGAGCCCTGATTGGCTGCAGCGGTTACAATACGGTGATAAAAATTTTCTGGGGGACCACCACATTAGCTACTATAAAGACCCCCACTCATATTAGGTCTGACTCACTGAGGCCACAGTGCTGCGGTCCCTTGTGATCTGATGGGTGGGGGTGCTGGCAGTAGGACCCCTCCCCTCTATTGTTTTATGTGATGATAATTTTTAATAATACCCTATTATAAAGATGGGTCATGAAGTTTTGAGCTCCATGGCCTCCTGATGTGCGCGCTCCTTCATTCCCCCCCCGCCATATGGCTGCGTAGAGTGGGCAGTAACGTGACTTTGCGGAACTCTTGGAAAACGCTCCGCATTTGTGACTGTGTAGTGTTTGGGCCGTGGCGTCGCCCCCTTGACCTCCAGAGTGAAATGAATGCCCCAAATACATTTTTGTACGTTTGATAAATGGGGTGATGATAATACTGGAACGGACGAATTATTTAGTTTTGTCTCAATTTTTTTTTTTTGTTGCGCAAAAAAATGGTTCCGGAAATGTTACCTCACAGAAAGAAGCATCTGTGAGCCCCTGCTGTGTGGTCAGTACATTTACTGATGCCTTACCTCCTGGCCAGGGAAGGAGGTATGTGCCGACCATAACCTAGAGCTGCTCTGTATATTCAAAGCCTGTAAATAAGAGGACACGTATAAGATTAAATAATAGGATAAAGAGTTGCACACCAGTCACAATGTATAGGGGAATGATGAAAAGCAGAACTGCTATGGGAATGCTAGACTGAAAAAAGTGAAAAACATGAGAATGGAATATGCATAACTGCTATGAATAATAGGAATGAGAGATGTTTAGCCATTGTATTGATCAATGCAAAAAAGCCCCAAAACCACGCCAAGGTAATCTCTATTTTTGGGGTCCCTAGCCTATGTGTAACCTCACCTGCAGTTAAAAAACTTGCTCTGTATGGGAAGCATAGGACCAAGTTATATATGTGAAACAAGACACATGGCTATGGGTGGGGCAGGGTTCTCAGACAGAAAATGCATGCTAATTAAAGAATGTATGTCTGGAACACCATGGTGTGAACAAGGTGCAAGACTCAAAAACATAACTATACAATAGGATAAAGAGTTGCACACCAGTCACAATGTATATGGGAATGATGAAAAGCAGAACTGCTATGCGAATACTAAACTGAAAAATACAATGGATTATCTGAAAAAAGTGAAAAAACATGAAAATGGTATATGCTTAACTGCTATGAATAATAGGAATATAAGAGATGTGTAGCCATTGTATTGATCAATGCAAAGGAGCCCCAAAACCACGCCAAGGTAATCACATATATAGCTTGGTCCTTTGCTTCCTTGCTTGGTTACACATAGGTTAGAGACCCCAAAAATAGAGATTACCTTGGCGTGGTTTGGGGCTCTTTTGCATTGATCAATACAATGGCTAAACATCTCTTACGGTATATTTCTATTATTCATAGCAGTTATGCATATACCACTTTCATGTTTTTTCACTTTTTCAGATAGTTCATTGTATGTTTCAGTCTAGTATTCCCATAGCAGTTCTGCTTTTCATCATTCCCCTAGACATTGTGACTGGTGTGCAACTCTTTATCCTATTGTATAGTTATATTTTTGAGTCTTGCACCTTGTTCACACCATTGGTTTTCCAGACGTACATTCTTTAACATATATAAGATTGTCTTAAGCCGGGGACATGTTTTTAAAACACATCCAATTGTGGAACTTATTATTATTCCAAGATCTGTTCATTAAAATGTGCTTTGTTCACGGGAAAACCCCTGTAATTGTCAGGTCAGTATGGTTTTGTGGGAAGTTTGAGTCAACGCCTAATTATCAGTGCAAACCTTGGCCATGTAATAACTAAGTAACCAATATAAGCAGAGGTGTACGGAGAAGTCATGGCGCCCCATAGTAGTTCATAATAATAATATAATAATAATATTTATTCATTTATATAGCGCTATTAATTCCACAGCGCTTTACATACATGAGCAACTCTGTCCCCATTGGGGCTCACAATCTAAAATCCCAATCTGTATGTCTTTGGAGTGTGGGTAGAAACCGGAGGAAACCCACGCAAACACAGGGAGAACATACAAACTCCTTGCAGATAGTGTCCTTGGTGGGATTTGATCCCAGGACCCCAGCGCTGTAAGTTCAAGTTATCCACCCCCCCCCCCACCAAAAAGGAGTCGTTGAGATCATACCCACAATCTTGAAGGCCATGCAGAGTAAATTTTCCTCCTATTAAAGCCCCTAGAATTCCCCCTTCCCTTCACCAATTGAGTATGCTTGCAATAAACTTGCCCTCTTCCCAATCTCTCCCTTCCCCCAAAGCGACACTGTATGGTCCCCAACTGTGCCCCCCCCCCCCCACAGCCCTCCATACAGTATAATGGCCCCCAAATCTCTCCAAGCTGTATGATAGTCCCATAGTGAATTCCTCCACACACAGTATGGTGACCCTACTGTGGTCCCCTCAACGTCCCCAACAAGATATGGTAACTCTCCCCTCCCCGACACTATATGGTCCCCAACTGTGCCCCCCACACAGCCCTCCATACAGTATGATGGCCCCCAAATCGCTCCACACTGTATGATAGTCCCACAGCGAATTCCTCCACATACAGTATGATGACCCTACTGTAGTCCCCTCAACGTACTCAACAAGATAGGGTGACCCTCCCCTCCCCAACACTGTATGGTCCCCAACTGTGCCCCCCACACAGCCCTCCATACAGTATAATGGCCCCCAAATCTTTCCACACTGTATGATATTCCCACAGTGAATTCCTCCACATACAGTATGATGACCCTACTGTAGTCCCCAACAAGATATGGTGATCCTCCCTGACACTGTATGGTCCCCAACTCTGCCCCAGACAGCCCTCCATACAGTATAATGGCCCCCAAATCTCTCCACACCGTATGATATTCCCACAGTGAATTCCTCCACATACAGTATGATGACCCTACTGTAGTCCCCTCAAAGTCCCCAACAAGATATGGTAACCCTCCCCTCCCCTGACACTGTATGGTCCCCAACTGTGCCCCCCACACGGCCCTCCGTACAGTATAATGGCCCCCAAATCTCTCCACAATGTATGATGATCCCACAGTGAACTCCTCCACATACAGTATGATTCCCCTACTGTAGTCCCCTCAACATCCCCAACACGATATGGTGACCCTCCGCGACACTGTATGGTCCCCAACTCTGCCCCACACAGCCCTCCATACAGTATAATGGCCCCCAAATCCCTCCACACTGTATGGACATACCCGTACCCTTCTTGTTTGTACAGGGAGCTGCCAGCAGCGGATCTTGATGATTTGCATAAATGCATTCAGATCATTCCTCATCCGACCAGTAATAATCCCTCTGATAGCGGCGAGGCTGTAAGGGTACCTTCACACTTAGCGATGCAGCAGCGATCCGACCAGCGATCTGACCTGGTCAGGATCGCTGCTGCATCGCTACATGGTCGCTGGTGAGCTGTCAAACAGGCAGATCTCACCAGCGACCAGTGACCAGCCCCCAGCCAGCAGCGACGTGCAAGCGACGTTGCGCTTGCACGGAGCCGCCGTCTGGAAGCTGCGGAGACTGGTAACTAAGGTAAACATCGGGTATGGTTACCCGATGTTTACATTAGTTACCAGTGTGAGCAGGGAGCAGGGAGCCGCGCACACTAAGCGCTGGCTCCTTGCTCTCCTAGCTACAGTACACATCGGGTTAATTAACCCGATGTGTAATGCAGCTACATGTGCAGAGAGCAGGGAGCCGCGCACACTGAGCGCTGGCTCCTTGCTCTCCTAGCTGCTGTACACATCGGGTTAATTAACCCGATGTGTACAGCAGCTACATGTGCAGAGAGCCGGAGCCGGCAGCACAGGCAGCGTGAGAGCTGCAGAGGCTGGTAACTAAGGTAAATATCGGGTAACCACCTTGGTTACCCGATGTTTATCTTGGATACAGCTTACCTCAGCTGTCAGACGCCGGCTCCTGCTCCCTGCTCGCTTCATTAGTCGCTCTCTTGCTGTCACACACAGCGATCTGTGTGTCACAGCAGGAGAGCGGCTTTGAAGAAAACGAACCAGGGCTGTGTGTAACGAGCAGCGATCTCGCAGCAGGGGCCAGATCGCTGCTCAGTGTCACACACAGCGAGATCGCTAATGAGGTCACTGCTGCGTCACCAAAAGCGTGACTCAGCAGCGATCTCGGCAGCGAGCTCGCTGTGTGTGAAGCACCCCTAAGTGCGGGGATTTCCGCTCATGCTCCATACTGAGTAGATGTTTTGTTTCCATATTTTCGGCATTTGCAGATCAGTTCCCCTTTTACCCATCCCGTGATTTCCATAACTCCACGACTTTTCCTTCTTGTTGCAATTTCACTAACAATGCTACCGATGCCATCACATATAGGCGTGTATACAGAGATCCTATATTAGAGACTGGATAGGAACCATTTATGATGCCTGTGGAAACGCACGCTGCTCTGACGTACACATAAGTGCCCGATGGGGAGTGTTCAGTTATATTTTTAGTTGTTGCAGCGATCTCATTGTTCTCTTTATACGTCGTACATCAATCATTTCATTATTCGATGTCCCTTTGAACGTCGTTGCAGCTGTTTGTGTCATTGAGTGGTTTTTCAATGCGTTCCCTGTGATTGCGTCCTCTGAATACTCGGCTTTCCTACAAAAGCCCAATGGAAATTACCGACCGGCTGCAGGGGCTCTGCCGCTGCGATAATAAAAATGGTGCAGATCTCGAGTAATCATTACTTTTTGACATAAGCCCTCATGAAATGGAATAGGGATATCAAAGAAAAAAATATTCTCCTAGGTAATAGAGGGGTTGAGGCTTTTTTCTGTTATTAGGATGGAAAGTAGCTGCAAAAAGCATCTTTCCTTATGTAATGTTATTCACCCTGGAGTAAACGCCGCCGTTCTCCTGAATTCGGCGATATTTTTCTTTTGTTTCTGCGGCTCTCCGTTCATGAGATATGGACCACTCCTCCTCGTGTATATAGCTAGTCTTGTTATACAAGTGGGTGAGGTCTTCAAGAAAAGATAAAAACCACGCCCACTTGGTAAATAGACTAAATTTGTACAGAGAAGAGAGGGGCAAATCTCTGGACTGGAGGGGGGGCCATATCTCTGGAATGGAGAGGGGAGGGGGGGCCATATCTCTGGAATGGAGAGGGGGGGGGCCCATATCTCTGGAATGGAGAGGGGGGGGGGGCCCATATCTCTGGAATGGAGAGGGGGGGGGGGCCATATCTCTGGAATGGAGAGGGGGGGGGGCCCATATCTCTGGAATGGAGAGGGGGGGGGCCCCATATCTCTGGAATGGAGAGGGGGGGGGGGCCCATATCTCTGGAATGGAGAGGGGGGGGGGGCCCATATCTCTGGAATGGAGAGGGGGGGGGGCCCATATCTCTGGAATGGAGAGGGGGGGCCCATATCTCTGGAATGGAGAGGGGGGGCCCATATCTCTGGAATGGAGAGGGGGGGCCCATATCTCTGGAATGGAGAGGGGGGGCCCATATCTCTGGAATGGAGAGGGGGGGGGGCCCATATCTCTGGAATGGAGAGGGGGGGGGCCCATATCTCTGGAATGGAGAGGGGGGGGGCCCATATCTCTGGAATGGAGAGGGGGGGGGGCCCATATCTCTGGAATGGAGAGGGGGGGGGGCCCATATCTCTGGAATGGAGAGGGGGGGGGCCCATATCTCTGGAATGGAGAGGGGGGGGGGCCCATATCTCTGGAATGGAGAGGGGGGGGGGCCCATATCTCTGGAATGGAGAGGGGGGGGGGCCATATCTCTGGAATGGAGAGGGGGGGGGGCCCATATCTCTGGAATGGAGAGGGGGGGGCCCATATCTCTGGAATGGAGAGGGGGGGGCCCATATCTCTGGAATGGAGAGGGGGGGGCCCATATCTCTGGAATGGAGAGGGGGGGGCCCATATCTCTGGAATGGAGAGGGGGGGGCCCATATCTCTGGAATGGAGAGGGGGGGGACCCATATCTCTGGAATGGAGAGGGGGGGGCCCATATCTCTGGAATGGAGAGGGGGGGGGACCCATATCTCTGGAATGGAGAGGGGGGGGCCCCCATATCTCTGGAATAGAGAGGGGGGGGGCCCCCATATCTCTGGAATAGAGAGGGGGGGGGCCCCCATATCTCTGGAATGGAGAGGGGGGGGCCCATATCTCTGGAATGGAGAGGGGGGGGGGCCCCATATCTCTGGAATGGAGAGGGGGGGGGGCCCATATCTCTGGAATGGAGAGGGGGGGGGCCCATATCTCTGGAATGGAGAGGGGGGGGGGCCCATATCTCTGGAATGGAGAGGGGGGGGGGCCCATATCTCTGGAATGGAGAGGGGGGGGCCCATATCTCTGGAATGGAGAGGGGGGGGCCCATATCTCTGGAATGGAGAGGGGGGGGCCATATCTCTGGACTGGAGAGGGGGGGGAGGCCCATATCTCTGGAGGGGAGGGGTCATATCTCTGGACTGGAGGGGGGGCCCATATCTCTGGAATGGAGAGAGGGGGAGTGGCCCATATCTCTGGAATGGAGAGAGGGGGGGTGGCCCATATCTCTGGAATGGAGAGGGGGGGGCCCCATATCTCTGGAATGGAGAGGGGGGGCCCATATCTCTGGAATGGAGAGGGGGGGGGCCCATATCTCTGGAATGGAGAGGGGGGGGCCCATATCTCTGGAATGGAGAGGGGGGGGGGCCCATATCTCTGGAATGGAGAGGGGGGGGCCCATATCTCTGGAATGGAGAGGGGGGGCCCATATCTCTGGAATGGAGAGGGGGGGCCCATATCTCTGGAATGGAGAGGGGGGGCCCATATCTCTGGAATGGAGAGGGGGGGCCCATATCTCTGGAATGGAGAGGGGGGGCCCATATCTCTTGAATGGAGAGGGGGGGGGGCATATCTCTGGAGGGGAGGGGGGGCCATATCTCTGGACTGGAGAGAGGGGGAGTGGCCCATATCTCTGGAATGGAGAGAGGGGGGGGGGCCATATCTCTGGAATGGAGAGGGGGGGGCCATATCTCTGGAATGGAGAGGGGGGGGCATATCTCTGGAGGGGAGGGGGCATATCTCTGGACTGGAGGGGGGGCCATATCTCTGGACTGGAGAGGGGGGGAGGCCCATATCTCTGGACTGGAGAGGGGGGGGCCCATATCTCTGGAGGGGAGGGGGCATATCTCTGGACTGGAGGGGGGCCCATATCTCTGGAATGGAGAGAGGGGGGGTGGCCCATATCTCTGGAATGGAGATGGGGGGCCCCATATCTCTGGAATGGAGAGGGGGGGCCCCATATCTCTGGAATGGAGAGGGGGGGCCCATATCTCTTGAATGGAGAGGGGGGGGGGGCATATCTCTGGAGGGGAGGGGGGGCCATATCTCTGGACTGGAGAGAGGGGGAGTGGCCCATATCTCTGGAATGGAGAGGGGGGGGCCATATCTCTGGAATGGAGAGGGGGGGGGCATATCTCTGGAGGGGAGGGGGCATATCTCTGGACTGGAGGGGGGGCCATATCTCTGGACTGGAGAGGGGGGGAGGCCCATATCTCTGGACTGGAGAGGGGGGGGCCCATATCTCTGGAGGGGAGGGGGCATATCTCTGGACTGGAGGGGGGCCCATATCTCTGGAATGGAGAGAGGGGGGGTGGCCCATATCTCTGGAATGGAGATGGGGGGCCCCATATCTCTGGAATGGAGATGGGGGGCCCCATATCTCTGGAATGGAGATGGGGGGCCCCATATCTCTGGAATGGAGAGGGGGGGCCCCATATCTCTGGAATGGAGAGGGGGGGCCCCATATCTCTGGAATGGAGAGGGGGGGCCCCATATCTCTGGAATGGAGAGGGGGGGCCCCCATATCTCTGGAATGGAGAGGGGGGGCCCCCATTTCTCTGGAATGGAGAGGGGGGCCCCCCATATCTCTGGAATGGAGAGGGGGGGCCCCATATCTCTGGAATGGAGAGGGGGGGCCCCCATATCTCTGGAATGGAGAGGGGGGGGCCCCATATCTCTGGAATGGAGAGGGGGGGCCCCCATATCTCTGGAATGGAGAGGGGGGGCCCCATATCTCTGGAATGGAGAGGGGGGGGGCCCCATATCTCTGGAATGGAGAGGGGGGGGCCCCATATCTCTGGAATGGAGAGGGGGGGGGCCCATATCTCTGGAATGGAGAGGGGGGGCCCCATATCTCTGGAATGGAGAGGGGGGGCCCCATATCTCTGGAATGGAGAGGGGGGGCCCCATATCTCTGGAATGGAGAGGGGGGGGCCCCATATCTCTGGAATGGAGAGGGGGGGGCCCCATATCTCTGGAATGGAGAGGGGGGGGGCCCCATATCTCTGGAATGGAGAGGGGGGGGCCCCATATCTCTGGAATGGAGAGGGGGGGGCCCCATATCTCTGGAATGGAGAGGGGGGGGCCCCATATCTCTGGAATGGAGAGGGGGGGGGCCCATATCTCTGGAATGGAGAGGGGGGGGGCCCCATATCTCTGGAATGGAGAGGGGGGGGCCCCATATCTCTGGAATGGAGAGGGGGGGGGCCCCATATCTCTGGAATGGAGAGGGGGGGGCCCCATATCTCTGGAATGGAGAGGGGGGGGGGCCCATATCTCTGGAATGGAGAGGGGGGGGCCCCATATCTCTGGAATGGAGAGGGGGGGGGCCCCATATCTCTGGAATGGAGAGGGGGGGGCCCCATATCTCTGGAATGGAGAGGGGGGGGCCCCATATCTCTGGAATGGAGAGGGGGGGGCCCCATATCTCTGGAATGGAGAGGGGGGGGGCCCCATATCTCTGGAATGGAGAGGGGGAGCCCCATATCTCTGGAGGGGAGGGGGCATATCTCTGGACTGGAGGGGAGGGGGCATATCTCTGGACTGGAGGGGAGGGGGCATATCTCTGGAGAGGGGGGGAGGCCCATATCTCTGGACTGGAGAGGGGGCCCATATCTCTGGAATGGAGAGGGGGGGGGGCCATATTTCTGGACTGGAGAGGGGGGGGGGGCCATATTTCTGGACTGGAGAGGGGCAGGAACAAAAGTTAAACCTCTCCGAATTCAGGAGAAAAGCGGCATTTACACCACATAAAAAATTCTCCAACTTGTCCTTTTTTATTACAGTCAGGTGATTTGAATGGATTCTGTGTAATTCCCCATTTGCCCTGTGGTGGCGCTCTTGCCTAAAGATCTCACAGCTCTCAGCTGATCGGCGACAACCAGTGATAACTATATTGTCAGGGGGCTCTTCAGACACAAGAGGTCCATTCTGTGTCACTTTTCCTCCCCAGAGCTGGTTCCTGGCTCTTTATACCTTCTTCAGGAGCAGATTTCCGGCCCTAATAGACTTTACTCCAAGCTGAGAAAGGGGCAGCCATTGCCGGGCATAAATGATCTGCCGTCCTTATGTAATGCCTAGATCCTAGGTCCAGACGCCAGGTATATGGATGACCTTTGTCCCCTGGAGTTCGTATACCCGGACATCAGCCGGAATATTGGGAGCTGTTATTTTATTATCCTTATGTTGTGATCGTGATAATGCGAATATCCCGCGTAACAAATACGGAACCGTTTATTTCCATAAATTGCTGTGTAAAGCCACTGAGAGAGTATTTTCATTCTGGGATCCGATCGTTCGCACCACCGCCGATGCAGCCCCTCCTTTAGTTTTTTCCGCACGACGGCTCTCCACCCTCGTGATTTTACAGGAAAATACAGCCAGGCTTATTCTAGCTGCCAATCCTATATGGATCCGCCATCACTTTTCAGATTGGGAATACCCCTTTAAATCCTATCAGTCCTGGTTAACCTTTAACATCGTGCACGATTGTGACCAAAGTGTCAGCGCACAGTGCAGCAGATGATCGGGAGTGAGCGAACGCTGCAGATTCATGGCATGGATTCTCTTAACATGGGCTACCGGGTAAGTAAAGGGGCTCTCTGGATTTCATGCACATTGTGGATGACCATTAGTATACCGGTTGGGCATATTTTTTGATATTTACTATTTTTTTGGAGGGCCAATAGTTGTATCAGTAGTTGAACAAATGCTTCATTGGCCGATATAACTTGAGACGTGTTTGGGGCCATCATAATCATCGGCCCATCTGTGTATGAGGGCCTGAAATAAGGCAGAACTGGAGCGTCCATATGTCTCATAGACATCACTATATCTAAATATCTGGAATAATATGTCAATAGTCTAAACCATTATTAACCTGTCACCAGATTTTTGCAATGTAAATTTAGAGTAGCCTGATTGCAGGGGCTTAGACCCTGACTCCAGCGATGTGTCGCTTATTTGCATGTTGTCATTTTTTATACAATTCCTGTTTTCCCTGCTGCAGATATATCAGTTCTTTGAGTGCTGTACCCGTATCTCTGGAATGGAGAGGGGGGGGAGAGGCCCATAGATCTGGAATGGAGAGGGGGGGGCCCATAGATCTGGAATGGAGAGGGGGGGGCCCATAGATCTGGAATGGAGAGGGGGGGGGCATAGATCTGGAATGGAGAGGGGGGGGACCCCATAGATCTGGAATGGAGAGAGGGGGGGACCCCATAGATCTGGAATGGAGAGGGGGGGCCCCGTAGAGATCTGGAATGGAGAGGGGGGGCCCCGTAGAGATCTGGAATGGAGAGGGGGGGGGCCCCCATAGAGATCTGGAATGGAGAGGGGGGGGCCCCGTAGAGATCTGGAATGGAGAGGGGGGGCCCCGTAGAGATCTGGAATGGAGAGGGGGGGCCCCGTAGAGATCTGGAATGGAGAGGGGGGGCCCCGTAGAGATCTGAAATGGAGAGGGGGGGGCCCCGTAGATCTGGAATGGAGAGGGGGGGGCCCCGTAGATCTGGAATGGAGAGGGGGGGCCCCCGTAGATCTGGAATGGAGAGGGGGGGCCCCCATAGATCTGGAATGGAGAGGGGGGGGCCCCATAGATCTGGAATGGAGAGGGGGGGCCCCCATAGATCTGGAATGGAGAGGGGGGGCCCCCATAGATCTGGAATGGAGAGGGGGGCCCCCATAGATCTGGAATGGAGAGGGGGGGGCCCCCATAGATCTGGAATGGAGAGGGGGGGGCCCCCATAGATCTGGAATGGAGAGGGGGGGCCCCCATAGATCTGGAATGGAGAGGGGGGGCCCCCCATAGATCTGGAATGGAGAGGGGGGGCCCCCCATAGATCTGGAATGGAGAGGGGGGGGCCCCCCATAGATCTGGAATGGAGAGGGGGGGCCCCCCATAGATCTGGAATGGAGAGGGGGGCCCCCCATAGATCTGGAATGGAGAGGGGGGCCCCCCATAGATCTGGAATGGAGAGGGGGGCCCCCCATAGATCTGGAATGGAGAGGGGGGCCCCCCATAGATCTGGAATGGAGAGGGGGGCCCCCCATAGATCTGGAATGGAGAGGGGGGGCCCCCATAGATCTGGAATGGAGAGGGGGGGCCCCCATAGATCTGGAATGGAGAGGGGGGGCCCCCATAGATCTGGAATGGAGAGGGGGGGCCCCCATAGATCTGGAATGGAGAGGGGGGGGCCCCCATAGATCTGGAATGGAGAGGGGGGGGGGCCCATAGATCTGGAATGGAGAGGGGGGGCCCCCCATAGATCTGGAATGGAGAGGGGGGGCCCCCCATAGATCTGGAATGGAGAGGGGGGGGGCCCCCATAGATCTGGAATGGAGAGGGGGGGCCCCCATAGATCTGGAATGGAGAGGGGGGCCCCCATAGATCTGGAATGGAGAGGGGGTGGCCCATAGATCTGGAATGGAGAGGGGGGGGCCCCGTAGAGATCTGGAATGGAGAGGGGGGGGGGGCCCGTAGAGATCTGGAATGGAGAGGGGGGGGGGCCCCGTAGAGATCTGGAATGGAGAGGGGGGGGGGCCCCGTAGAGATCTGGAATGGAGAGGGGGGGGGCCCCGTAGAGATCTGGAATGGAGAGGGGGGGGCCCCGTAGAGATCTGGAATGGAGAGGGGGGGGGCCCCGTAGAGATCTGGAATGGAGAGGGGGGGGCCCCGTAGAGATCTGGAATGGAGAGGGGGGGGGCCCCGTAGATCTGGAATGGAGAGGGGGGGCCCCATAGATCTGGAATGGAGAGGGGGTCCTTTTGATTCCAGGTTTCCCCTAGATAGAATAAAAAATGTATACTGTCCTTCCGTGCCGAAGCTGTTCCAGCTGTGTCGTTGCGCACCATCCTGGTGCTCACGTGATGTTGCATGAGCCCCGCATCCAATCTCTACTGGCTTCGGACAAAGGAGCGATCAACCAGAAGTGACCGGCAGCTGCAGCTTGTTTGTCCGGGGAAGGAAAGAAGCCGGCGAGGATCGAACGTGGGGCTCATCCAACATCATGTGAGCATCAGGAGCATGCGCAACGACACAGCTGGAACAGCGCCGGATCAATCATAGAGCGTCCGATTTTTCCGAATTCCTTGGAATCCTTTTTTTAAATAGGAAATATGTAAAATGTAACAACTGCTGACGTATAAAAAGGAATCACAATACAGGCGAAAATCGGCCATTTTTCCTGGATGACAATCGGGACGACTTTCAAACTTTCCTCCGTAAACAAAAAGACAATATATGTCATCCGTGGACAGTAGCGGTATATCATCCAAGTTAATAAATGTTTAGGAAGCTTTAGTGATCAGTCTTTCATGCTGGGCTCTGAGGCCGCTGACCCATGTAATCCGGTGAGCCCTGACCCCGGCCGCCTTATGATAAGCCTTATCACAGCCGTGTGAACCCTTCCCTCTGCGCGTGTTATATCCTACGATTATGTAACGCTGGCCGAATGAGGAAGATTCAGCGTTCACACAGATATCTGTACAATCAGATCTGTACAATAAATTATTATACTTCGCATATAGCTTATTTAGGCAAATGTCGTTTTTTTTTTTTTTTTTTCCCCCCGATCCTTCCTTGCACATGTATGCTGTTATAGTTGCCGAGGGGCAGCATGCGTCCGAGTGGTCTGCACACTGGACTGTGCACCGGACTGAACCCCCCCCCCCCCCACCTCCCAAAGGTGCAACCAGCAGCGAACCCCTATACAGGGATTGTGTGGTACACCAATGGAAGGCCTAAATGCACTGCAACCAGGGACCTGTAGAGATATCTATTAATGTCCGATATAGAAGTATTCAATTGCAACGGCACAGTGGTGAAGGCTCAGGTGTGGCGGTACTAGGGTAGTGGCCATGATGTGGCGTCACAGCGGTGATGACCCAGGCGTATCGGCACAAGGGTAGTGGTTCTGATGTGGCATCACAGCGGTGATGGCTCTGGCGTGTCGGCATGAGTAGTGGCTCTGATGTGGCGTCACAGCGGTGATGGCTCTGGCGTGTCTGCATGAGTAGTGGCTCTGAAGTGGCGGCACAGTGGTGATGGCTCTGGCGTGTCTGCATGAGTAGTGGCTCTGAAGTGGCGGCACAGTGGTGATGGCTCTGGCGTGTCTGCATGAGTAGTGGCTCTGAAGTGGCGGCACAGTGGTGATGGCTCTGGCGTGTCTGCATGAGTAGTGGCTATGAAGTGGCGGCACAGTGGTGATGGCTCTGGCGTGTCTGCATGAGTAGTGGCTCTGATGTGGCGTCACAGCGGTGATGGCTCTGGCGTGTCTGCATGAGTAGTGGCTCTGAAGTGGCGGCACAGTGGTGATGGCTCTGGCGTGTCGGCACTAGGGTAGTGGCTCTGATTTAGTGTCAGAGCGGTGATGACTCTGGCGTCTTGGCACAGAGGTGGTAGAGAGCAGCCTCTAGGACGAGACAGAGGTTAGGTACATGAGACTGGTAAAAGCACAGTAACGTACAGGGACCTGAGAACTAGCAACGCACTATAGGCAACGTTGCTTAGGCGCCTCCTGTCGGGAGAGGCAGATTTAAATACCATTAGGGTAACAAATGACCTCTGGAATTGCTTCTGGGTAATGGGACGCCAACCCTTTAAGAAAGGGGGTGTGGCCGCGTGCAGCCTAAGGGGATGCACTGAAGGCCTGTGTGCGGCCAGGAATCGGGCACATTCTGCGGCAGACCCCAGAACTGGAGAAGGGAGTGTGGAAGCGCAGGGCAGGAGAGGAGAGCGGCGAGAGCTGAGGCCTGGGAGTGGTGCCAGGATGCCATGCTGGGACTGGGTACGGAGCACATGGAGACAGGTGAGAAGGGCGCCCCCTCTGGTGACTGGGAGCTGGAGCGTGCGAGGGACCTGGGCAGGAACCGGGCGCTACACATGCTCTGCCGGAGCGTGCATGTCATTTCTGGTCCACCGGTCCTCTGAATGTTGCGCTTTTTATAACCCCCACCCAGACTACCGATTCCCAGTTTTCCACCTAGGCACAGTGGACCCAAAAATCTGCCAATCAGTATGACCGGATCTAATACAGATGGCGCAAAAGACGACATGGAAATGTTGCTAAAAAATAACTCGGACGATATAGTTTTCCTTCGCGTAGGCTTGTCACTTTGCAAAGATCGCTCAGTAGTAGTTTGAGGTCAAAGAAAAAAAGTATGACGCGCCAACGTCAAAAAGTATTCATTGTCACGTCACATGTGGGACCTCCCCCCAACCCCCTTCCCCCGTCACTGGTGACGCCGAATAGTAATCAATGAAAAAGTTTGGGGGGGGGGGAGGCTCCGGATCATCCGCTTATAAAACGATCATATCCAATAGTCCTATCTCTATGACTAAGGGTGGTCTGAAACGCGTCAGTGGTCTTCATGATTTTAATGGAGTTTTTGGTTCCTCTACAGCAGACCTGGGCAAGGGGCGGCCCGCGGGCCACATCCGGCCCGCCTGCTCTCTGTGACCGGCCCGCCCGTCTTCAGCCGGTGCAGTGGAGCCGGGCTGCAGCGTGCCGAGCAAGGAGAGATCCTGTGCAGGTCCGCACTCCGCACAGTCAGTGCAGGCAGCGGAACGCAGGAGTCTTTCCTCTGTTCCCTGCCGGCACTAATTGTCAGTGACACACGCGCGCGCTCTGACGTTGTCAGTACTGCTCTGCGTGTGTCTTTTCAAAAGTTCCCGCCGGGCAGGAGAAGAAGCAGCACAGCAGACGGAATAATTCATCCTGCACTGTAGGACCTGCGATGATGTCACGCCCATGTGACTGTGTGGGAGGAGACACAGGATGCCGGGCAGAAAGCAAAGATACTGAATCCTGAAGGAGATGTGGACACATGACTGGTAATAAGAAAAGAGGGGACATGAGGGGGAGGGGGGCTGCAGGGTGAGTGCATATGTGGGAACATGGAGCTGCAGGGTGAGTGCATATGTGGGAAGATGGCGCTGCAGGGTGAGTGCATATGTGGGAACATGGAGCTGCAGGGTGAGTGCATATGAGGGAAGATGGAGCTGCAGGGTGAGTGGCATATGTGGGAAGATGGAGCTGCAGGGTGAGTGCATATGAGGGAAGATGGAGTTGTAGGGTGAATGGCATATGTGGGAACATGGAGCTGCAGGGTGAGTGCATATGTGGGAACATGGAGCTGCAGGGTGAGTGCATATGTGGGAACATGGAGCTGCAGGGTGAGTGAATATGTGGGAACATGGAGCTGCAGGGTGAGTGCATATGAGGGAAGATGGAGCTGCAGGGTGAGTGGCATATGTGGGAAGATGGAGCTGCAGGGTGAGTGCATATGTGGGAACATGGAGCTGCAGGGTGAGTGCATATGAGGGAAGATGGAGCTGCAGGGTTAGTGCATATGAGGGAAGATGGAGCTGCAGGGTGAGTGGCATATGTGGGAAGATGGAGCTGCAGGGTGAGTGCATATGTGGGAACATGGAGCTGCAGGGTGAGTGCATATGTGGGAACATGGAGCTGCAGGGTGAGTGCATATGTGGGAAGATGGAGCTGCAGGGTGAGTGCATATGTGGGAAGATGGAGCTGCAGGGTGAGTGCATATGTGGGAACATGGAGCTGCAGGGTGAGTGCATATGTGGGAAGATGGAGCTGCAGGGTGAGTGGCATATGTGGGAACATGGAGCTGCAGGGTGAGTGGCATATGTGGGAACATGGAGCTGCAGGGTGAGTGCATATGTGGGAACATGGAGCTGCAGGGTGAGTGCATATGTGGGAAGATGGAGCTGCAGGGTGAGTGCATATGTGGGAAGATGGAGCTGCAGGGTGAGTGCATATGTGGGAACATGGAGCTGCAGGGTGAGTGCATATGTGGGAAGATGGAGCTGCAGGGTGAGTGCATATGTGGGAACATGGAGCTGCAGGGTGAGTGCATATGTGGGAACATGGAGCTGCAGGGTGAGTGCATATGTGGGAACATGGAGCTGCAGGGTGAGTGCATATGTGGGAAGATGGAGTTGCAGGGTGATTGGCATATGTGGGAAGATGGAGCTGCAGGGTGAGTGCATATGTGGGAAGATGGAGCTGCAGGGTGAGTGCATATGAGGGAAGATGGAGTTGTAGGGTGAATGGCATATGAGGGAAGATGGAGTTGTAGGGTGAATGGCATATGAGGGAAGATGGAGCTGCAGGGTGAGTGCATATGTGGGAACATGGAGCTGCAGGGTGAGTGCATATGTGGGAACATGGAGCTGCAGGGTGAGTGAATATGTGGGAACATGGAGCTGCAGGGTGAGTGCATATGAGGGAAGATGGAGCTGCAGGGTGAGTGGCATATGTGGGAAGATGGAGCTGCAGGGTGAGTGCATATGTGGGAACATGGAGCTGCAGGGTGAGTGCATATGAGGGAAGATGGAGCTGCATGGTTAGTGCATATGAGGGAAGATGGAGCTGCAGGGTGAGTGGCATATGTGGGAAGATGGAGCTGCAGGGTGAGTGCATATGTGGGAACATGGAGCTGCAGGGTGAGTGCATATGAGGGAAGATGGAGCTGCAGGGTGAGTGCATATGTGGGAAGATGGAGCTGCAGGGTGAGTGCATATGTGGGAAGATGGAGCTGCAGGGTGAGTGCATATGTGGGAACATGGAGCTGCAGGGTGAGTGCATATGTGGGAAGATGGAGCTGCAGGGTGAGTGCATATGTGGGAAGATGGCGCTGCAGGGTGAGTGCATATGTGGGAACATGGAGCTGCAGGGTGAGTGCATATGTGGGAACATGGAGCTGCAGGGTGAGTGCATATGTGGGAACATGGAGCTGCAGGGTGAGTGCATATGTGGGAAGATGGAGTTGCAGGGTGATTGGCATATGTGGGAAGATGGAGTTGCAGGGTGATTGGCATATGTGGGAAGATGGAGCTGCAGGGTGAGTGCATATGTGGGAAGATGGAGCTGCAGGGTGAGTGCATATGTGGGAACATGGAGCTGCAGGGTGAGTGCATATGTGGGAAGATGGAGTTGCAGGGTGAGTGCATATGTGGGAAGATGGAGTTGCAGGGTGAGTGCATATGTGGGAACATGGAGCTGCAGGGTGAGTGCATATGTGGGAACATGGAGCTGCAGGGTGAGGGGCATATGAGGGAACATGGAGCTGCAGGGTGATTGGCATATGTGGAAACATGGAGCTGCAGGGTGATTGGCATATGTGGGAACATGGAGCTGCAGGGTGAGTGCATATGTGGGAACATGGAGCTGCAGGGTGAGGGGCATATGAGGGAAGATGGAGTTGCAGGGTGAGTGCATATGTGGGAAGATGGAGCTGCAGGGTGAGTGCATATGAGGGAAGATGGAGTTGCAGGGTTAGTGGCATATGGGGGAACATGGAGCTGCAGGGTGAGGGGCATATGAGGGAAGATGGAGCTGCAGGGTGAGGGGCATATGAGGGAAGATGGAGTTGCAGGGTGAGTGCATATGTGGGAAGATGGAGCTGCAGGGTGAGTGCATATGAGGGAAGATGGAGTTGCAGGGTTAGTGGCATATGGGGGAACATGGAGCTGCAGGGTGAGTGCATATGTGGGAACATGGAGCTGCAGGGTGAGTGCATATGAGGGAAGATGGAGCTGCAGGGTGAGTGCATATGAGGGAAGATGGAGCTGCAGGGTGAGTGGCATATGTGGGAAGATGGAGCTGCAGGGTGAGTGCATATGTGGGAACATGGAGCTGCAGGGTGAGTGCATATGAGGGAAGATGGAGCTGCAGGGTGAGTGCATATGTGGGAAGATGGAGCTGCAGGGTGAGTGCATATGTGGGAACATGGAGCTGCAGGGTGAGGGGCATATGAGGGAAGATGGAGTTGCAGGGTGAGTGCATATGTGGGAACATGGAGCTGCAGGGTGAGGGGCATATGAGGGAACATGGAGTTGCAGGGTGAGTGGCATATGTGGGAACATGGAGTTGCAGGGTGCGGGGCATATGAGGGAAGATGGAGCTGCAGGGTGAGTGGCATATGTGGGAAGATGGAGCTGCAGGGTGAGTGGCATATGAGGGAAGATGGAGTTGCAGGGTGAGTGGCATATGTGGGAAGATGGAGTTGCAGGGTGAGTGAATATGTGGGAACATGGAGCTGCAGGGTGAGTGCATATGTGGGAAGATGGCGCTGCAGGGTGAGTGCATATGTGGGAACATGGAGCTGCAGGGTGAGTGCATATGTGGGAACATGGAGCTGCAGGGTGAGTGCATATGTGGGAACATGGAGCTGCAGGGTGATTGGCATATGTGGGAAGATGGAGTTGCAGGGTGATTGGCATATGTGGGAAGATGGAGCTGCAGGGTGAGTGCATATGAGGGAAGATGGAGTTGTAGGGTGAATGGCATATGAGGGAAGATGGAGTTGTAGGGTGAATGGCATATGAGGGAAGATGGAGCTGCAGGGTGAGTGCATATGTGGGAACATGGAGCTGCAGGGTGAGTGCATATGTGGGAACATGGAGCTGCAGGGTGAGTGAATATGTGGGAACATGGAGCTGCAGGGTGAGTGCATATGAGGGAAGATGGAGCTGCAGGGTGAGTGGCATATGTGGGAAGATGGAGCTGCAGGGTGAGTGCATATGTGGGAACATGGAGCTGCAGGGTGAGTGCATATGAGGGAAGATGGAGCTGCATGGTTAGTGCATATGAGGGAAGATGGAGCTGCAGGGTGAGTGGCATATGTGGGAAGATGGAGCTGCAGGGTGAGTGCATATGTGGGAACATGGAGCTGCAGGGTGAGTGCATATGAGGGAAGATGGAGCTGCAGGGTGAGTGCATATGTGGGAAGATGGAGCTGCAGGGTGAGTGCATATGTGGGAAGATGGAGCTGCAGGGTGAGTGCATATGTGGGAACATGGAGCTGCAGGGTGAGTGCATATGTGGGAAGATGGAGCTGCAGGGTGAGTGCATATGTGGGAAGATGGCGCTGCAGGGTGAGTGCATATGTGGGAAGATGGCGCTGCAGGGTGAGTGCATATGTGGGAACATGGAGCTGCAGGGTGAGTGCATATGTGGGAACATGGAGCTGCAGGGTGAGTGCATATGTGGGAAGATGGAGTTGCAGGGTGATTGGCATATGTGGGAAGATGGAGTTGCAGGGTGAGTGGCATATGAGGGAAGATGGAGTTGCAGGGTGAGTGGCATATGTGGGAAGATGGAGTTGCAGGGTGATTGGCATATGTGGGAAGATGGAGCTGCAGGGTGAGTGCATATGTGGGAACATGGAGCTGCAGGGTGATTGGCATATGTGGGAAGATGGAGTTGCAGGGTGATTGGCATATGTGGGAAGATGGAGTTGCAGGGTGATTGGCATATGTGGGAAGATGGAGCTGCAGGGTGAGTGCATATGTGGGAAGATGGAGCTGCAGGGTGAGTGCATATGTGGGAACATGGAGCTGCAGGGTGAGTGCATATGTGGGAAGATGGAGTTGCAGGGTGAGTGCATATGAGGGAAGATGGAGTTGCAGGGTGAGTGCATATGTGGGAACATGGAGCTGCAGGGTGAGGGGCATATGAGGGAACATGGAGCTGCAGGGTGATTGGCATATGTGGAAACATGGAGCTGCAGGGTGATTGGCATATGTGGGAACATGGAGCTGCAGGGTGAGTGCATATGTGGGAACATGGAGCTGCAGGGTGAGGGGCATATGAGGGAAGATGGAGTTGCAGGGTGAGTGCATATGTGGGAAGATGGAGCTGCAGGGTGAGTGCATATGAGGGAAGATGGAGTTGCAGGGTTAGTGGCATATGGGGGAACATGGAGCTGCAGGGTGAGGGGCATATGAGGGAAGATGGAGCTGCAGGGTGAGGGGCATATGAGGGAAGATGGAGCTGCAGGGTGAGGGGCATATGAGGGAAGATGGAGTTGCAGGGTGAGTGGCATATGAGGGAAGATGGAGTTGCAGGGTGAGTGCATATGTGGGAAGATGGAGCTGCAGGGTGAGTGCATATGAGGGAAGATGGAGTTGCAGGGTTAGTGGCATATGGGGGAACATGGAGCTGCAGGGTGAGTGCATATGTGGGAACATGGAGCTGCAGGGTGAGTGCATATGTGGGAAGATGGAGTTGCAGGGTGAGTGGCATATGTGGGAAGATGGAGCTGCAGGTTGAGTGCATATGTGGGAACATGGAGTTGCAGGGTGAGTGCATATGTGGGAACATGGAGTTGCAGGGTTAGTGGCATATGGGGGAACATGGAGCTGCAGGGTGAGTGCATATGTGGGAACATGGAGCTGCAGGGTGAGTGCATATGAGGGAAGATGGAGCTGCAGGGTGAGTGCATATGAGGGAAGATGGAGCTGCAGGGTGAGTGGCATATGTGGGAAGATGGAGCTGCAGGGTGAGTGCATATGTGGGAACATGGAGCTGCAGGGTGAGTGCATATGAGGGAAGATGGAGCTGCAGGGTTAGTGCATATGAGGGAAGATGGAGCTGCAGGGTGAGTGGCATATGTGGGAAGATGGAGCTGCAGGGTGAGTGCATATGTGGGAACATGGAGCTGCAGGGTGAGTGCATATGAGGGAAGATGGAGCTGCAGGGTGAGTGCATATGTGGGAAGATGGAGCTGCAGGGTGAGTGCATATGTGGGAACATGGAGCTGCAGGGTGAGTGCATATGTGGGAAGATGGAGCTGCAGGGTGAGTGCATATGTGGGAACATGGAGCTGCAGGGTGAGTGCATATGTGGGAAGATGGAGCTGCAGGGTGAGTGGCATATGTGGGAAGATGGAGCTGCAGGGTGAGTGCATATGTGGGAAGATGGAGCTGCAGGGTGAGTGCATATGTGGGAAGATGGCGCTGCAGGGTGAGTGCATATGTGGGAACATGGAGCTGCAGGGTGAGTGCATATGTGGGAACATGGAGCTGCAGGGTGAGTGCATATGTGGGAACATGGAGCTGCAGGGTGAGTGCATATGTGGGAACATGGAGCTGCAGGGTGAGTGCATATGTGGGAACATGGAGCTGCAGGGTGAGTGCATATGTGGGAAGATGGCGCTGCAGGGTGAGTGCATATGTGGGAACATGGAGCTGCAGGGTGAGTGCATATGTGGGAACATGGAGCTGCAGGGTGAGTGCATATGTGGGAACATGGAGCTGCAGGGTGATTGGCATATGAGGGAAGATGGAGCTGCAGGGTGAGTGCATATGTGGGAAGATGGAGTTGCAGGGTGATTGGCATATGTGGGAAGATGGAGCTGCAGGGTGAGTGCATATGTGGGAAGATGGAGCTGCAGGATGAGTGCATATGTGGGAACATGGAGCTGCAGGGTGAGTGCATATGTGGGAACATGGAGCTGCAGGGTGAGTGCATATGTGGGAAGATGGAGTTGCAGGGTGAGTGCATATGAGGGAACATGGAGCTGCAGGGTGAGGGGCATATGAGGGAACATGGAGCTGCAGGGTGATTGGCATATGTGGAAACATGGAGCTGCAGGGTGATTGGCATATGTGGGAACATGGAGCTGCAGGGTGAGGGGCATATGAGGGAAGATGGAGTTGCAGGGTGAGTGCATATGTGGGAAGATGGAGCTGCAGGGTGAGTGCATATGAGGGAAGATGGAGTTGCAGGGTTAGTGGCATATGGGGGAAGATGGAGTTGCAGGGTGAGTGGCATATGTGGGAAGATGGAGCTGCAGGGTGAGTGCATATGTGGGAACATGGAGCTGCAGGGTGAGTGCATATGTGGGAAGATGGAGTTGCAGGGTGAGTGGCATATGTGGGAAGATGGAGCTGCAGGGTGAGTGCATATGTGGGAACATGGAGTTGCAGGGTGAGTGCATATGTGGGAACATGGAGTTGCAGGGTTAGTGGCATATGGGGGAACATGGAGCTGCAGGGTGAGTGCATATGTGGGAACATGGAGCTGCAGGGTGAGTGCATATGTGGGAAGATGGAGCTGCAGGGTGAGTGCATATGTGGGAACATGGAGCTGCAGGGTGAGTGCATATGTGGGAAGATGGAGTTGCAGGGTGATTGGCATATGTGGAAAGATGGAGCTGCAGGGTGAGTGCATATGTGGGAAGATGGAGTTGCAGGGTGATTGGCATATGTGGGAAGATGGAGTTGCAGGGTGAGTGGCATATGAGGGAAGATGGAGTTGCAGGGTGAGTGGCATATGTGGGAAGATGGAGTTGCAGGGTGATTGGCATATGTGGAAAGATGGAGTTGCAGGGTGAGTGCATATGTGGGAAGATGGAGTTGCAGGGTGAGTGGCATATGTGGGAAGATGGAGTTGCAGGGTGAGTGCATATGTGGGAAGATGGAGTTGCAGGGTGATTGGCATATGTGGGAAGATGGAGTTGCAGGGTGAGTGGCATATGTGGGAAGATGGAGCTGCAGGGTTAGTGGCATATGTGGGAACATGGAGCTGCAGGGTGAGTGCATATGAGGGAACATGGAGCTGCAGGGTGAGTGGCATATGTGGGAACATGGAGCTGCAGGGTGAGTGCATATGAGGGAACATGGAGCTGCAGGGTGAGTGCATATGTGGGAAGATGGAGTTGCAGGGTGAGTGCATATGTGGGAAGATGGAGTTGCAGGGTGATTGGCATATGAGGGAAGATGGAGCTGCAGGGTGAGTGCATATGAGGGAAGATGGAGCTGCAGGGTGAGTGGCATATGTGGGAAGATGGAGTTGCAGGGTGAGTGGCATATGTGGGAAGATGGAGTTGCAGGGTGAGTGGCATATGTGGGAAGATGGAGCTGCAGGGTGATTGGCATATGTGGGAAGATGGAGTTGCAGGGTGATTGGCATATGTGGGAAGGTGGAGCTGCAGGGTGAGTGCATATGTGGGAAGATGGAGTTGCAGGGTGAGTGGCATATGTGGGAAGATGGAGCTGCAGGGTGAGTGCATATGTGGGAAGATGGAGCTGCAGGGTGAGTGCATATGTGGGAACATGGAGCTGCAGGGTGAGGGGCATATGAGGGAAGATGGAGTTGCAGGGTGAGTGCATATGTGGGAACATGGAGCTGCAGGGTGAGGGGCATATGAGGGAACATGGAGTTGCAGGGTGAGTGGCATATGTGGGAACATGGAGCTGCAGGGTGATTGGCATATGTGGGAACATGGAGCTGCAGGGTGAGTGGCATATGAGGGAAGATGGAGCTGCAGGGTGAGGGGCATATGAGGGAACATGGAGCTGCAGGGTGATTGGCATATGTGGGAACATGGAGCTGCAGGGTGAGTGCATATGTGGGAACATGGAGTTGCAGGGTGAGTGCATATGTGGGAAGATGGAGTTGCAGGGTGAGTGGCATATGTGGGAAGATGGAGCTGCAGGGTGAGTGGCATATGAGGGAAGATGGAGTTGCAGGGTGAGTGGCATATGTGGGAAGATGGAGTTGCAGGGTGAGTGCATATGAGGGAAGATGGAGTTGCAGGGTAAGTGGCATATGAGGGAAGATGGAGTTGCAGGGTGAGTGGCATATGAGAGCTGCAGACTGACAGAAGGATGTGAAGGGGTGCAGAGTGTTTGAGAGGGGTAAGTTGGGGTACAGGCAGGGTGAAATATGTGGGCAGGGTGTGTGACATATGGGGGTGTAGTGTGTGTGATATGGGGGTGCAGGCTGTATGGGGAGCAGGGTGTGTGACATATGGGGGTGTAGTATAATACAGGTGTACTATATGGAGGTGTAGTATATTACAGGTGTGCTATATGGAGGTGTAGTATTTTACAGGTGTGCTATATAGGGGTGTAGTGATGTAGTATATTACAGGTGTGCTATATGGAGGTGTATATAGTGGTGTAGTATATGGGGGTATAGTGATGTAGTATATTACAGGTGTGCTATATGGAGGTGTAGTATATTACAGGTGTACTATATGGAGGTGTAGTATATTACAGGTGTACTATATGGAGGTGTAGTATATTACAGGTGTACTATATGGAGGCGTAGTATATTACAGGTGTGCTATATGGAGGCGTAGTATATTACAGGTGTACTATATGGAGGCGTAGTATATTACAGGTGTGCTCTATGGAGGCGTAGTATATTACAGGTGTGCTCTATGGAGGTGTAGTATATTACAGGTGTGCTATATGGAGGCGTAGTATATTACAGGTGTGCTCTATGGAGGTGTAGTATATTACAGGTGTGCTCTATGGAGGTGTAGTATATTACAGGTGTGCTCTATGGAGGTGTAGTATATTACAGGTGTGCTCTATGGAGGTGTAGTATATTACAGGTGTGCTATATGGAGGTGTAGTATATTACAGGTGTAGTATATGGGGTGTATATTACAGGTGTATATGGGGGTGTAGTGATGTAGTACATTACAGGTGTATATAGGGGTGTAGTGATGTAGTATATTACAGGTGTATATAGGGGTGTAGTGATGTAGTATATTACAGGTGTATATAGGGGTGTAGTGATGTAGTATATTACAGGTGTGCTATATGGAGTTGTACTATATTACAGGTGTGCTATATGGAGTTGTACTATATTACAGGTGTGCTATATGGAGTTGTACTGTATTACAGGTGTAGTGATGTAGTATATTACAGGTGTGCTATATGGAGGTGTACTATATTACAGGTGTAGTATATGGGGTGTAATGATGTAGTATATCGGAGGTGTATTATATAGTGGTGTAGTATAATACAGGTGTATATGGGGGGTGTAGTATAATACAGGTGTAGTATATAGGGGTGTAATGATGTAGTATATCGGAGGTGTATTATATAGTGGTGTAGTATATTACAGGTGTGCTATATGGAGGTGTAGTATATTACAGGTGTAGTATATGGGGTGTAATGATGTAGTATATCGGAGGTGTATTATATAGTGGTGTAGTATAATACAGGTGTATATGGGGGGTGTAGTATAATACAGGTGTAGTATATAGGGGTGTAATGATGTAGTATATCGGAGGTGTATTATATAGTGGTGTAGTATAATACAGGTGTATATGGGGGGTGTAGTATAATACAGGTGTAGTATATAGGGGTGTAATGATGTAGTATATCGGAGGTGTATTATATAGTGGTGTAGTATATTACAGGTGTGCTATATGGAGGTGTAGTATATTACAGGTGTAGTATATGGGGTGTAATGATGTAGTATATCGGAGGTGTATTATATAGTGGTGTAGTATAATACAGGTGTATATGGGGGGTGTAGTATAATACAGGTGTAGTATATAGGGGTGTAGTGGTGTAGTTTATTACAGGTGTAGTATATGGAGGGGGTGTAGTGATGTAGTATATTGGGTAGAACTGAGGTAATTATATTAGTCCGGCCCTCTAAACCAATCCCAATTTCTCATGCGGCCCCATGGGAAAATTAATTGCCCACCCCTGATCTACAGCATTGGCCCAGTTTTTTAGGTCTAGAAAAAATGTGTTTATCTGCTGCGTAACATCAGAATTACTCTTCCTCATTCCTAAACAGACATGGCATTGTTATGTCTGTTGCAATTGTTTCCTGGTTTCTAAAATATCCAAAATGATTCATCATTGTTTACCATGAATTGTTTTATTTGTGCCTCTGAAATCTGTCACCGGTGTATCCACAGACCTGCGTGAGACACAGCGAGGTGCAGCAGGTCGCCGTGGCATGCTGAAGCCGTAAAAGCTGTCAAAGGACAATATTGTTTCTCTTGTGTGGAAGTTCCCTGTAATCTGCTTTAAATAATGGGCAGTTTATTTCTTCTGTATTTGCCCACACCTTTGGGAGGTGATGAGTGTACAGACATGTTAATGTATAATATCACGCTAGAATAGAGGGCAGGATGTGCCACATTAGGGGAAAAGCTGCGTAAACTCATAATTATTATACCAAGGGAAGCTGTTAACTGTGGGTCAGGGTGAAAGGTCAAACAGGACCCAGCTCCTTCCCTTCATGGTTCAGAGTTAAGGGGGCTGTGAAGTGTTGTTAGACTCTTTGATGGAAGGTTGTACAGAAAGTTAGTGGTTGTCCCGTGAAGCCACGGAACGGTGATTCTGCTTTACTCATATGTTTGGATCCATGGAGCAGTGACACCACTTTACTGGAGCCATGCGTTAGTGTGAATGAGCTTTATTCGAGCCTGGTGTCACTGAGGGGTGATGTGGCTTCACTGGAGCACAGAGCAGTGACGCCGCCGTGCTTGGGGCGGAGTGGCGGCCGTGCCTGGGGCGGAGTGGCGGCCGTGCCTGGGGCGGAGTGGCGGCCGTGCCTGGGGCGGAGTGGCGGCCGTGCCTGGGGCGGAGTGGCGGCCGTGCCTGGGGCGGAGTGGCGGCCGTGCCTGGGGCGGAGTGGCGGCCGTGCCTGGGGCGGAGTGGCGGCCGTGCCTGGGGCGGAGTGGCGGCCGTGCCTGGGGCGGAGTGGCGCCGCCGTGCTTGGGGCGGAGTGGCGGCCGTGCTTGGGCCCTGCGGGGGCGGAGACTCACAACACTCTGAGTAAATGCAAACTCTAAGGCTGGGGCCACACGGGGACTACTGCGATCCCCTTGCATGAGACTCGGCTCGTGCTGGCAGTACAGCAGAGCCGAGTCTCATGCTTGTGTCCTTGCAACTGAGGTCCGTTCGTGCGAGCAGACCTCAGCTGTGGGGGGCGGGCCGGCACTCAGGAGGGGAGGGAGGGATTTCTCTCCCTCTCGCCTGTGTAGCCGGCTATAGACATTCTCGCTCTGCACGCACGGTACACCGATGTACCGCGAGTGCAGTGCGATTTTTCTCTCGCCCCATTCACTTGAATGGGTGCGAGAGAAAGAGTCTCGGATTACAATCGCAGCATGCTGCGATTATTTTCTCGGTCCGATTAGGGCTGAGAAAATAATCGCTCATGTGCGCTGTCACACAGGCTAGAATTGGTCCGAGTGGAATGCGATGTTTTATCGCACTCCACTCGCACCGATTTTCTCGCC